>NC_089497.1:15142643-15445585 GCF_036850765.1 Saccopteryx bilineata
TTTGTAAGAACAATCTTCCACTAATAGAACTTGAAATAGCCACTGTCTGTTCAGAAATATGAAAGAAGAGAGAGAGAGAGAGAGAAATCACTCTGGTTTTTCAAATGCTATCTCTACCCATTTACACCAATAAGAGTGAATAAATAAAAATTTAAAAGACAGAACTGACATACAGAACTGTAAGTAGGACAAATTCATGAATTCATTTATGCCTCTGGCTAAACTACATCCCTCACTGAGTCAGTTTGAAGCAGTTCGCACTGTAGGGTGTCTCACGTAGTAATGATCTCGCAGCTGGTCCGTGCACAGCATCAATGTTTATTGGCATACTCAATGTCGGTTATTTCTAAGAAGCTCTCTTCCAAGACTGAATAAATTATCTATCAAGTGCAGTAGTGCATGACAGTACCCAAGAAACAATTTGCCGTCTTGCACAGGCTCTCATTATTTGGTGTAAATGAAATCCCAAGTCATTAAACTTTAAAAAAAATATATATAGGTACCTTGTATTAAAAATATGAGCAATTGAAAGCCCGCCTCAGTCATTCATTTAGTCCATAACATGCATAGTAATGAACAGGAAAATAGGTTCAATCCCTCTGCAATTGTTTGCTTTGCTTTAAAGGAAAAAAAAAGTTTCTGTCAAACATAGCATAAAAAAATGTTCAAGCACGACAATTACATGTATTCCACTGGGAATGGACCTAGAAAATTGGTCAAGAGAAGACACACAAGCAATGATGATAAGAAATAACACTCTGAAATTTACAGAGGTATAAGTCAACAAAATACATATGGTGTCTGCTGAGTGACTATCAGCCATTTATATTTCTATGCGTCTGATGTTTTTTCTCCCCCCTACATATGCTGTAAGCTTTTAAAAAAAGATAAAGTAGATGGAAAGAGCTTTTTCTTGATCCGTTTATATGGGCTTTATCAATTTCAGGCAGTGTGTTTTATTGACAATGAGTTTAAACATATCTGCAGTCTATCCTGCTATGTTTACTATGAATTTTGATGATACTTTAGATGAGTCTCAAAGCTATTTGGTGTTACTGTACTTTTAATCCATGAACTGAGAATCACAGCCTATCAAAAAACATTTAATCACACACCATTATGGAGTAAATGTTATCTACCACAGCTTGTTTTGTTGTTGATTTACCAATGCAATAAACACACACTGGGACACAGTGTAACATCTTAGTAATGTGAATGCTGAGGAACAGCATTAAACCCTCACTTATAAACTAACCAAGATTAGGTGTGATTTAGATACAGTTTAATTCCTGAAGAGTCACTGAATCTGAAATTAAAGTTAAAAAAAAGGGAAGGAAAGGGTTCTAATGCTTTATCCAAAAGAATTCTAAATGTAATTAAACATTTGATTCATGTGGTTCTTTCCCACTATCATTCAGTTCCATGAGTGCAAAAACTTTCAATTTTTTCCCTCCAGTACAATGTCAGTCTTTAACAATTTCTGGGCATGGTAGATACTCAGCAAATATTTCTTAAATGAATGAATACATAAATGGAAGTAACTGGCACATTCCAATGCTTTATTCTTTCCGCATGTAAATGTCCCTGCTGGAACAGCAGTTACTTTGAAACTCTGTCCTGTAAATAATCAGAAAGCCAGCTTTTTAAAGTTTTAAGTAATTTGATGAAAAATTTAATTAAAAAATATTAGACCTGAATGAAATTTAGAACCATGTAAGTATAAGCTGCTAACCAATTTTAAAATATTCTTTGCAGTATCTCAGATTGTGGAAGGCAGATTCTAAGATGATCCTAGCCTCTTGGAGTCCACGCTCATTGTAATACCCTTGCACGGAAACATGTGTCTTTCTACTTTGAGAGTTCTTATATTAAAGGGAAAGATTGTAAGTCCGGAGCTGCATCTTAGAAAACAAGTTCAAATGACATGTTTTTTACAGATGAAAAACAGGTGGGAGAGATTAGCCAACGGACTTCCTTATGGTCACAGATATAGTCCGCCTTATATGGAAGAAAGCAACAGTGTTTTTGTTTGTTTGCTTGTTTTCTTATCCTGTGTTACTGATAGTTTCCATGAATTCTTTTCCAGTCTATAACTCCAACACTCTCGGCACCATCTTTAGTCATCATCATTATCTTTACTTGCAAACAAAGTTGACTTAGCTAAAAAAATGACCAGGGGCTCTGGCAGGTTGGCTCAGTGGTAGAGCATCAGCCTGGCGTGAGGAAGTCCTGGGTTCGATTCCCGGCCAAGGCACACAGGAGAGGCACCCATCTGCTTTTTCACCCCTCCCCTTCTCCTTCCTCTCTGTCTCTCTCTTCCCCTCCTGCAGCCAAGGCTCCATTGGAGCAAAGTTGGCCCAGGCGCTGGGGATAGCTCCATGGCCTCTGCCCCAGGTGCTAGAATGGCTCTGGTTGCAACAGAGCAACGGCCCAGATGGGCAGAGCATTGCCCCCTGGTGGGCGTGCCGGGTGGATCCTGGTCGGGCACATGCGGGAGTCTGACTGCCTCCCCGTTTCCAGCTACAGAAAAATACAAAAAAAAAAAAAAAAAAAAGACCAGAAACACTGATGTATTATTTATTTATTTATTTATTTATTTATTTATTTATTTATTTAGTGAGAGGGAGAGAGAGAGAGACAGAGGGACATGAAGAGAAAGAGATGAGAAGAATCAGTTCTTCGTTGTGGCACCTTAGTTGTTCATTGATTGCTTCTCATAGGTGCCTTGAGCAGAGAGAGGAGAGGACTCCAGTGGATCCAGTCAACCCTTGCTGAAGCCAGTGACCTTTGTGCTCAAGTCAGCGGTCAGGGGCTCACGTCTATGATCCCACGCTCAAGCTGGCAACCTCAGGGTTTCGAACCTGGGTCCTCAGCATCCCAGGTCAACGCTTTATCCACTGCCACCACCTGGTGGCGTCTCTGATTGTATCTTTATCAGACTGTCTCAACAGGAAGAACTGGAAATGATGTAATGTATGGATTTACTTAATGAATTATTAAACAACATCATGTATTTAAAAGTACATGGATGGATCCTGTAACTTTGGATTCTCCACTCCTTGAGTCTGCTTCAATTATCCTCTTTGACATCTACATGCACTATAATTTTTTCTGTATTTCTGACTGTTCCCTTGGAATTAATCTAATACCTTAACTTCAGCTCCGCTATTTCCGTGAAACTTCTCTTTCAATATGTGTGTGCATAGCCATCCATTTTCACAGGTTACATTTCCCATTGTTCGAAAAGTTATTCTAGCTCTTTCCCTCATTGTCTTCTCTTTCTCTCTCTCTCTCTCTCTCTCTCTCTCTCTCACACACACACACACACACACATATGAACCCACTCTCACACAAATATACATATATACACACCACTACCATCACCAAATTATGTGCTAATAAGCTGCTCCACAATTCTTTTTGTTATTAGAATTAAAACCTCTTGGTCACCTTGACAATATCTTAATATCTTTTCATTTACTATCACATCTACCAATTGCTAATTCTTAACAAGTCACACATCTTTCTTCTCCGTTCTATAATTACTATCTTAATCTAGATATTCAGCAATTTTTCATTCAGTTTGCTTTGATCTATTAAAATCTACATGACCTTCTTTGCTTCTCTTGCCCCCAAAACAATTGAACTATTAGTGTTTTCAAAGAACATATTACTTTTTCTTTTAACATCCTCTCCAGTAATAAGCAGCCTTTAATCTCCCCTCTATCTTACAGATTTGCATATTCTGGATATTTCTTATGAATGTAATTTTACACTGTGTGGTTCTTTGTGACTTTTTTTCTTTGACTTGGCATAATGTTTCAAGGTTCAAGCATGTTATAGCATGTATGCATACTTCTTATATTTTCATTACTGAATAATATATTTTTTTTGTAAAGAAAGAGCACACTTTTTCATCCATTCACCACTTGATGGACAGCAAACTCCATTTTGATTAAGGGTCCAAAATGAAAGTGATAGTCAGAAAAATTATTAGTAAATGTTTAAATGTTGGTATTAACAATTTGTTTATTTACTCGCAAATTTTATAGACAGGCCTTAATAGTCTTTGATACCAGGGCATGAAGAAAAATAGCAAATGTATTATTTCCACTTGCAGTTGCTGGTAGTTATGGAAATAATTGACAGTGATAAAAGCTGCGTAAGTTTCTAAATCATGAAAAGCAACAGGGGATTCAGTATAAGGAGACATTCATTACCAATACTTCCTTTTATAAATAAGACAGTAATAAGCCAACACTTTATTTTAAAGTTCCCTTCTACTTTGACAAGAATGAGCAATACCAATAGAGCAATCTTGTTAATAAAGGACCGAATTGGCTCTCAGTGATATGAATTGCTCAGTCATATGAAATTGCTGCTTTTGTAGAGAAAATACATTGTCTAGGTTAAGCCTACCAGAAATTACTAAAATATACTGATGGGAATAAAATAGTTTTGTTCATTTACTTTGCTAAATATGGTGGATTGATAATAAAATGAAAGAAATACATAAGTACTGTTGTTATAACAAACACCACAAAAAATCACATTAGGATATTAAAGTGTTTCTTTCTCTCTCTCTCTCTCTCTCTCTCTCTCTCTACTACTACTACTTTCTGGGAGAATTTATATCCACAGCTTTTTTTATGTGGAAATTCAACTTTCCTGTTATTAATTTCTTCTCAAATCTCCAAAAGTCCTGGCTGCATAAACAAAAACTGTTTTATTAATTGACTGGGTAATAACTATGACTTGGCTCAAATGATAACCTTGGGTAAACAGGTTTACTAAGAAGAATTTCAAATAACAAAAAAAAAAAAAAAGAAGAAATTTAGAAATGACCGAGCAAGCTAAAACGACTTCATATACCTGGATAACTGCTGTTTCTCTACCACATAAACAGAGTAGTTTCTCCATCTCCTAGATTTTGATAAAAGGTTTATATAACCTCAAAATTAATATACACATTTTCTTGATTGACTTATTCATACATACATCTCAAAGAAGCTTCACTATAAGATGACAAGATGACATATAAATGGCAGAAGAGAAACGTTGGCAACTTTGATTCTTTTTCAAAAATAAAGTATAAAGAAAAACAACTGACGCTTTGATGTATATTTCTAATTGCTGACTGAATTCATTTACTTTTATTTTGATAGTTTATAAACAATTTTAAAACTGTTTTCTTTAGAAAGAAGACTAAAAGAAATTATATTTTCTACATTTTGTTTTACCTGTGTACAGCATGTTTTAAAGTGGTTATATTAACAATTAATACATGTGGAATACTTGAAGGAAATACTGATAAAATTAATAAAACTATGAATGATTTATTTAGCCAATGAATAATGATGGTAGCATTAAATAAATTAATTAAGCTATTTTCATATTTAACATCTAGATTGAAAGTGGTATGTATATGCACACTTTATAAGATGAATACCTTGCTGGTAGAATGCTGATTGGAATGTAGCAAAAAACAGATAAAAGTGGGTGTTTATAGGTACTGTCATTTTGTTCTGATAAAAGCACAGCTGTAGGTAGAGCGCAGAGCATTTACCTGGCAGCTGTGGCTGATGCTATGCTGTGAGAACACTCCAGCACCTGAGACCCTCCCCGGCACACCCTGGAGGGAGCTTGCCTGCTATACAGAAATGACTCAGTGCTAACCAGGCAGCCTCCTGACCTTTTTTGGCCATTTGTCCTAGTATAACATCCTATTGGCTGAACCCATGTATATAAGCTAGTTTACTTCCTGAATAAAGTGGATCTGCGTCACTGAACCTGGTTCCCGGAGTTGGGTCTTTGCATCTCCATCTTCCTCATCCCCAGCAGGACTTGTCCACAACTGGTGCCTCGAACAGGGACCTAACTGGCATCCAAGCAACAGAAAATAGCCTGCATCCAATTTGGATCCCAGGAAGGAACATACAGCCACTCCCGGTGTCCCAAGATGACCCCACCGACAACGCCTCAAACACCTGTGAACCCTCTGGTTCAGGAGATGGCCAGCCTCAGCCTTGAACAGCCTCCTGGAGGAGGTCCTCACTCTGTTCCTCCTCATGTGTGCCATTATCACAGCGATCTCCCTGGAGCGAGGAGATCCTCATGTCTGGGTGGCCATTCTCCACCCTGGCATAATTATGCCTGTTGAAGTTAATAGCCCACAGTTTCCAGCAGTATATTCCAGTAATTGCTCCCTTAGTCTCCCTTGTGACAATAGTGGCCGAGAATCCCAACAGTGGAACAGCACTATATGGGGTAACCTCAGTGACCCAATGCTACTTAAGTTTACTCTGAATAATAACACCATCCCCTTGAAGGGTGGGTCCTCCTTCGAAATCATACTATGGGGGACTTTGCTGAAAACAGTACTACAAATCAAGGCTCAGTACAAGCCCTCCTCCCCTTAGCTACCAACAACTGGGCCCACCCTGATAACCTTGCCTTCCCACAGTCACCACTTTGCTCATTCCTGTATGACGAACATCTAAGAACACTCCCAAGAGAAGGAATTCCCTGGAGAGACTGCCACATTGCCTCTGGCCCCGATGCACAGACCATCAACCTTCGAGTTTGGCATCAGAGGCTCAGAGATGGAATGCAACCATATGCAGTAAGCAGCCCGCAGCAAGCCATCCATTTCACGTTTGGATGCTGGGAACTTTGCAGGAAGAGGATGTGCATGGACCTACGTCCATTTTTTATAATCAAAATAGAACTGTGTTTAATGGCACCTAGAATGTCTCTGTAACACAATGGGAGGGAAATGACATCCCGACCCCTAGGAAGAATCCAGTTTAAGACCCCCATTCTATTTCCTAACTAGTCAAATATTACAGAAGCTTGCGTCATTGTTTAATCCAGCTAGTCTATTAGCATATAGTATAATAGGTATTATAGTTGTTTTAGTTCTACTAGGGTTCTATTGCATAATGTGTAGCATTCAGAAGCTACAACAGCAACAAGCAGTCATCAAGCAAGTTCAACTGGCCTTAATTAAAAGAGAAAGGGGAAATGTAGGTAGACCACAGAGCATTTAACTGGCAGCTGTGGCTGATGCTATGCTGTGAGAACACTCCAGCAAGGATAAACCCTCCCTGGCACATCCCAGAGTGAGCTTGCCCTCTATATGAAAATGACTCAGCGCTAGCCAGGCAACCTCCTGAACTTTTTTGGCCATTTGTCCTAGTATAACATCCTATTGGCTGAACCCATGTATATAAGCTAGTTTACTTCCTGAATAAAGTGGATCTGCGTCACTGAACCTGGTCCCCAGAGTCAGGTCTTTGTGTCTCCGTTGTCCTCATCCCCAGCAGGACTTGTCCACACACAGCCAAAAGAGCTTCCAGACCATTGACCCAGAATGTTTGATGAATTATATTTAGCTACAGAAATTAAGTGATTAAAAAAAAAACAAAACAGGTCTACTTGCAAAGATCATGAAACTAACTTAAATTATAGACAAAGACTACGTATATCAAATCTAAAAGAACTTTAATAATTTTTTTTTCCATTTAGAAAATCTTTGTTCCTTATTTAATAGCTATAAAATGCCAGCAGGGCTTCAATGTAATGGCAGTCATTGTGAAAGTAAAAAAGGAACATGAACTGTTATTGATTTAGAAACAAACCTATTATTCTTAATGTTCCTTTCATAGCATTCACAGCTAAAGTAACACACTAGAAAGTTATTGCTGGTTTTGAGCCAAGTATGCCCTAGTGCTAACTTTATAAACATAAAATAAGAAAATATTTTTAAATATGTTTAAATATTAAAACATAAAATAAGAAATTTATTTTTTCTTATGGCTGAGTAGTATTCCACAGTGTATATGTGCCACATCTTCTTTATCCAGTCATCTATTGAAGGGCTTTTTGGTTGTTTCCATGTCTTGGCCACTGTGTACAATGCTGCAATGAACATGGGTGGGACATAAAAACTAGACTAAGAGTCATGGACAAGAGTGTGGTGGTTACGGGGGTGGGGAAGAGAGGAAGGGAGAGGGGCAGGGGGAGGGGCACATAGAAAACCAGATTGAAGGTGACAGAGGACAATCTGACTTTGGGTGATGGGTATGCAACATAATTGAATGACAAGATAACCTGGAGATATTTTCTTTGAACATATGTACCCTGATTTGTTGATGTCACCCCATTAAAATTAATAAAAATTTATAATTAAAAAAAATAAATTTTTTTTTACCATCTATTTCTTTTTGGAATACATTTTCTTGTCAAGAGATGTAAAATAGATTACAATAAACGGTAGGAAAATATGGATCTACTGGTGGATAGCAAGAGCAAAGGAGAGGAAACCAAATATTTTCAACAGATGTTCTTTTCAAAAATGAATATCAATTTTAGAAAGTACAGAAAATGATAATGTAAAAGAAAACATTTAGTTGGTTATCTAAATACCATTGTCTAACCATACACAAGTACTGTACCCTTTTAATATTGTACATGTATATGCATTATTTGTGTATACACACACATACACAAATATACACACATTTATTTTTATGGTGTTTAAATATGGAATAATACAAATGCCTTCCTTTTTCAAGAATGATATAAATGATTATTCATATATTTTAAGTAATTTTACTATTTTATATATTATAACAAAATATGAATAGTTCTGAAATTTATTTTAGTTTATTTTTTTAAAAATCAGGACCTAATTTTATCTAAAAATAAAATTTAGCAATTTTTGTTTTAATCCAAAATTATGTTATAATTTTCTGACCATTTGAAATTTTAACTCTAGTTGCAGGTTGAACTGTAGAAGAATATATCAGTATTTGTCATTTATATAGACTATTTCAGTTATCTTACTACTTATTCTGGTACTTATATTTTTATTAATATAGTTAGAATTTAGAATATTTTTAATGTCACCATAACATGAAATACAATCAACATAAATTTATTCTCATCTAATTTTCTTTTTCACCATTATGGTGTGAGTTCCTAAAGTTAAAAAGACACACTCTCTCCCTTCCTTTCTCCCTTTTATTTTCTTGAATCAGCAGTGATAAAACTTCGAAAGACCTCACCATCCCATTTGACATTGTACTGAACATGTTCCAAATACTCTTACTCATTTACAGATTTATTTATTTGATGTTATGGTTAAGGATTTATTCATAGGGAGGGCCATGTGATTTTCCATAATTCCAGATTAAAAAAGTTTTAGAGGTCATTTTCTTTTGTTTTCAACTGCATTAAACAAAGACACCAGAGCCTTTCAAGGAGATGAAATTTTCCTTCTACTTACATGATCCACTTAAAATGCACTGTCTTCTTTGGCTAGAAATGAGTAGATCAGGTGTTATTGAATTTTTTACCTGATTGGGAATTTTTTTCTAAAGTTTATATAGTCCATGAAGATTTATTTCTAGTAAAGAGTTGTAAAAGGAAATATTTATATTTCTTCCATATGTCTTTTTATATTCCAAGATTAGATTTCACAGAGACACAGAAAAATAAGGATTTCAAATAAGATACAAAAGTCAAACAAATTGCTTTGGCCAAAAGACATCCAGAGTTACATGCATAGAGTTTAGAGTCAAATTAATAAGCAGTACAAAGTAAATAAAAAGTAATTACTTAGAAAATACATGTACTGAAGGGCCACTATACAAGGTATAGAAAGCAACCCATGAAAATTTTGTCTCTGTGAATGACTAAATCCATTATCTTTCTAATCATCCAGAAAAGCTAGAGTTAAATTTTTAGATTACAACATTAGTAAACATGGTCAGAGAGCAGGTGCTTTAAAACTTTTTAAGTCAGTAAACAGAGATTTTTCATAAAATTTTTAATTAGCTCTCGGCTGTGTTTTTATTTTTTGGTACATTGAAAATGAATGTTTATAGCAAATTCTTTGTATAATTGCAATAAGTATAATATAAAAGGGTCAAAAGGAAAATATAAAATATATATTATAAAAGTATAATAATAAAAGGATCAAAAGGGAAAGATGATTTAGTAGGCATTAGAAATGTATCTCTTCTAGTCTCTCTTTTTTTCATTTCTATCTCCCTTATTACATTATAGGTATGATTGTTCATCTTCCATACAGTGACAAAGTTCTTAACAAACCTACATTGCATTCTCTCTATACTATCATTAAAGGTTTAAGAGATTTCAGCTGGGATAAAGGGAGAGAGAAAAAAATGGGGATGGAGATAAAGAATAAAATGCAAATAAAAGAAGTAAATTTCCAAGACTGTTATTAGTTCATTATATTAAAATCAAGTCACACTTTAACTTCAAAGTTTAATACTAAAAAATTGAATCAACTTTATCTCAAATAGTTATTTTTGTATTAAAGCAGCGCACACATTTAAAATAAAGAAATGTTTTATGGGTGAAATAAAAGTTTTAAATTTCTATTTTTACATGATTTAGAACTCATCATTTTATTTTAGTTTAGTTTTAAATTTTCATTGAACTTACTGGGGTGACAGAGGTTAATAAAATGATACAGGTTGCAGGTGTACACTTCTAATAATGCATCATCTATAATATTGCATTGTGTATTCACCACCCAAAGTCAACTGCCCCTCCATCACTATCTAGCCCCAGTTATCCTCCTCCAACTCCCTTATACCCCTTTCCCTCCTACAAACCCGCACTGTTATCTGTGTCTATAAATTTTGTTTTGCTTAATCCCTTCATCTTATTCACCTAGACTCCGTTCCCTCAACCCTTCTGAAGAGCTGTTAGTCTGGTCTCTGCATCTATGAATTTGTTTTTATTTTGTTTGTTAGTTTATTTCCTTCTTTAGATTTCTGAAGCATGAAACCCTGGAGAAAAAAATAAGCTAAAGATGACTTATAATCAATATGACAATGTGATATTCAAGTCAAGTGTAGAGGCATAACTTATTTCCAGGGTTTGGTTAGATACCATACAATAATTTCCAAGAATCCCAGTGAAAGATTTAGTGTTTGTGTTACACACAGTGACTAGGACTATCACCAGCCATTAATCTGTTTACTCAGACAATTCATTGTGCACTAAACTAGTAAATTTCATGAGTTTGCATTTTCAATCAGGTCAACTTTGTGTGTGTGTGTGTGTGTGTGTGTGTGTGTGTGTGTGTGTGTGTGTGTTAAAGCACATCCAGTTAAAGAAATCTCCAGTTAATGAAAGGAGATCTGGTCTTACAGTTATGCATTTAAACACGTTTTAAAAGATGAAATGTGTACTCTGAAAATAGTAAAGTTATTACTATTTCCTCTACAGAAAATTCTTTCAGAGACATTTAAAAAATCATTCCGGTTTCTTTCCTTGAAACATGTGAATGATTGAAAACATCAATAGAGGGCACTAACAGGCTGTTCAGGGAAGCCTTTCATTTCACGGCTGTGACAATGAGCCTGGCTGAGTAGGCAGTGTGTCCTTTAGCTGCATAAAGTGGCAGACGTGGTTTTGAAGAGGAGGGAAAAAGCATCTACATTGTCCTTGAGCCGAAAGATAGATTTACAAACCTAATCCAGGCCAAAGCAATTTACTTTGCCCATATCCCATCTTACCTACTAGCTTTATATATTTTTTCTTATTTTGTCTGTGGCTCTTTCAAATGAAAATAAAAATTATTTCTACTTTAGACTTCTTTGAAGATAAATAAACTCAAGTCATGAGAATATATAGTCAGGCAGTCAATTCTTGGTGATCTATATTGATAGAGGTATATAGGAATATTCCCAAATAAGAACAGTCTACAAATAAGACAGCCATCATCTTGGCCCCTCTGTCTATATTTTGCATTTCAGGTCATTGTGACATTAAGCCAAAAATCATTAGAGAAATCAATGATGATTTATAAACCTTAAAACAATCAAATAGAAATGGTGACCCAGAGAGACCTACATAAACATTTTGGGACAATAAAATGTAGGTAAGAGCAGAAGCTGCTAGACAAGATGTGATTTTAGAAACTTCGGGAAAGTCTTTCTGATTTCAGGGACTTTGAGAAGTTCTATCAAGTCATCTGCCCAGAAGCAGGAGAAAGAGAACCCTTGTGAAGAGCACTGGGTATAACTACGGGGAGGCTGAAAATTACGTGAGCTGATCACCATGATGGAACTAGAGAAATTTTGAAGTTTATACTCCCCTTTATTTGATAAAAATCTGTTTAGTTTGATTTTTTTTTTAAATTTTAAGAAATTTGCTCCTTTACGTATAACTTTAAAATTCTGGCTACATTCCTTGATCCGGTAAGAGTTTTCCAAAAAGTTATCTAAATGCATTATCAGCTGCAGAACTACATTATATTGAAAATCACATTAGGATTCAGGGAGCTAGATCTTCGTTCATACACTATCACAACTGTGTTAAAGGAGTATAAAACTATCCTTGGCCAGATAGCTCAGTTGGTTAGAGCTTTATCCTGAAGCGTAGAGATTGCCAGTTCAATCCCTGGTCAGGGCACACACAGGGAGCAGATTGATGTTCCTGTTGCTCTCTCTCCCTTGCTTTCATACTAAAATCAATAAATACTTTTTAAAAGTAAAATGTATTAAAATAAAAATAATATAAAGAAGTAATAGGCCCTGGCCGGTTGGCTCAGCGGTAGAGCGTTGGTATGGCGTGCGGGAGACCAGGGTTCGATTCCCAGCCAGGGCACGTAGGAGAAGCGCCCATTTGCTTCTCCATCCCCACCCCTCCTTCCTCTCTGTCTCTCTCTTCCCCTCCCGCAGCCAAGGCTCCATTGGAGCAAAGATGGCCCGGGCGCTGGGGATGGCTCCGGTCGCAGCAGAGCGAGGCTCCGGAGGGGCAGAGCATCACCCCCTGGTGGGCAGAGCATCGCCCCTGGTGGGCGTGCCGGGTGAATCCCCGTCAGGCGCATGCGGGAGTCTGTCTGACTGTCTCTCCCCGTTTCCAGCTTCAGAAAAAGTACAAAATAAATAAATAAATAAATAAATAAATAAGAAGTAATAAGCTCAGTTTTCCTTAACTTTAATATTATTATTATTTATATATTTTTCATTTTTAGAGAGAGGAGAGAGTAATAAAAACAGAGGAGAGAGAGAGAAAAGGAGAGAGAGAGAGAAAGAGAGAGAGAGAGAGAGAGAGAGAGGGAAGAGCAGGAAGCATCAGCTTCCATATGTGCCTTGACTGGGCAAAGCCAGGGTTTCAAACTGGCAACCTCAGCGTTTCAAGTCGATGCTTTATCCACTGGGCTACCACAGGTCAGGCTATTATTATTAATATTCAGAGTACAGGTATTAGAGCTGCGGCAGTGAAACAAGGAAGCTTATAGGATAAAAGAAGAAAGTACAGAACAGAGCCTAGAAGGGGAAAGAGGATTAACCAAGGCATGGCCACTCAGGATCACCGGGATGTCAGAGAAAAAGGGAGACTTGGAGACAGGTTCAGGCGGTGAGCCTGGGATGAGCTGCTCCTAGCCACTGCTCCCCTGGTTGCAAGTCACATGGGGAACGTTAGATTTTAGGAGAGGCAGGCTTGTGGGGAAAGAGGAGGGAGAGAGGGAAGGAAAAGAAGAAGGGGAAGGGAAAAGCACAGGCATATTCCTGGTAGGAAGAGCACACTCAGTTTTCCTTAATTTTGATATACAGTAATTTCAGTTCTTCATGTAGAATTGAGAATTAAATGTGGATATAGATGGACACACCAATTCTGAGTTTGTGTTCAATAAATGCTTCTTCACAGTCCTTACCCCCTTCCTTTTCTTTTAGATGTAGTTCCTTCAGCTGTACCAATTTTCAGTTAAATATAATGTGGGCTGTCATAGAGAGTATTATTACTGTAATTAATTTGTCACAAAGAATGCCATTTGGTTTGAGCCTATGTTTTATTTCCTATCATCTCTATACTAAATATGCATGAAATGAGATTTTATTTGCCTCACCTAAACTACAGTGTGAATGTGAGTGGATCTGGAATTAGATAAAATTTCCTTGTGCAATTTAATAAGCTTCATTGCTAAAATAGTAAAGAAAATATATGCATACAAGTATGTATAAATCCAATTTGCAATCATATATATATATGTCTCAATAACATAGTGAATAATTATTGGAAAGGCAACATATTGATGTCCATAAATAAATACAATTTTTTAACTGTTCAATAAAGATCAGTCAAGTACTTGGTCCATATGACTTAGTAATGGTCATTAAAGTGATTGATAAGGAACATTTTTTAAAGCCTTATTTTGAATGTAAAAAATATAAATTACTATGGATATGAATATCTGCATAAAATGTTCAAAATTTAAATTTTAGTTAGCTTATATATATATTATATAATTACACTTCAATTATAGACTGTCCATTATTTGCCTGTGATATATCCACTTGATTAATCTACACAATTTCTTTCATTTTTAATCAATATTCTCTTTTATGTGTTATCATATTATTGAAGAGTTACATTTTTCTCTAAATATTGTTTAATTTGGTTTGTCTATGAGATTTTCTTTTTGTTTTCTGTTTTGCTCAATTATTCCACCTTTCCCCAGCCTACATGAAAGCAGTGAGCGAGGAGGCAGGTGGAGGAAGCTATAGGGGAATAAATGGTTACAAATGGAGACTTGACTTGGGGTCGTGAACACACAACACAGCATATCGACGACATATTGTAGAATAGTGCACCTGAAACCTGTATAATTTTGATTATCAGTCTCACCTCAATAAATTCACTGAAATGGGAAGAAAATCTTTAACTTTGCATTTAGAACTTTTTAACAGTTTTATGGTCTTACTAAAATTCTTCCTGTATTTCTGCCATTATTCAGTATTTAGATATTTGAATTTTTAATTAAGTAAATAAATATTTGGACATGCACATATATTTAAACAACACTCAGATTCTTTCTGTCACCTTTTGTGTCAACAATCAAATATTTACTAATGTTCCCATGGACAGTCAAGGAGCACTGGGGTGTATCCACCATTGACCAAGGCAGGTGCAGTGGGCAGTTCTTACACCCAAGTGCTCTGAAAGTTAAAAAACATAAACGGATAAGTCCAGAGTGAACCACGAGCTAGAAACATGAATGGACAGGGCCTGAGTATGCCAAAAACTAGCAAGATAATCAGAGGACAAAAACCCCCCTTCTCTTCCTATCTCTGTAGGAATCACAAGCTTGAGCTGGAAAAGGAGCTGGTCTTTGAGATGGGAGTCCACCATTCTCCCAGGTCGCTGCTGCATACTGAATACCTCTTTCCTTTTGCATCAGTTCCTGTCACAGTTTTGACTTTTGTTGCAACAAACAACTGAAACCTCCATGTGCATTGTTCCGTTTCAGTTTTTGGCGACTGTAGTGGGACAGTGTAGACCTTAGTATGCTCTGGAGGGCCATGTCTGGGGTCCCTGCTGCCAATGACAGGCCAACCCCAGGAGCAGGACAGTGAGGACTTCCCAGCAGCTGCCTGCCACAAACTGCATGGCTTGTAATTCTGGGTCTTAAGTGAGAACGGTGCAGAAGTAAGAAAACAGACTCATTAAGAAAAAAGGGTGGGATCAGGAAGCCTCTTCAACGCTGGTGGCAATATCTGAGTGCCCCATAGCCCCAGTTTGCTTTATTATATAGCCATATGCAAATCAAGGAAGTCCTTGATACAAAGTTACACATCTGAGGCAAAAACAGGAACTTTCCCAAGGCATAAACAGGAATCCCCCTACCATGCACAAGCGAAATCAACCAACATCTGAACAAACAAAGAGTGAGAGGAAGGGCATGTAAATTGCTTCCAGCAACTTAATCAAGCAGGTGAAGTGGGTACAAATACTCAGCTTCATAGCCAATACGGAGGTGATGGGGGAAGAAGTTAGCCTTTTGCTAAACTTCAAATTTACAAAGGCTTTTTGCCATTTAGCGTTCACAACAGCTGCCAAGAGCTTTTCTCAGGGAATTCCTCTGCACTTCTCAAGGCGTTAGCCACTTGCAGAGTTCAGTGGACAAGAAGGAATAGGTTATGAGTAAATGGACTGACTTCAAGACTGGGTAAGTTGAACCGGCCTACATGCCAGAAGGGAGTGGTCTTCTATCTCTGCTGCTTGTTCTTTCTATCTCTTGGCTTTGTGGTGTTTGGTTCTGGTCAGGACTGCTTGTGATATTGGTTGACAGGAGATAAGCTGCTATGACTTGTGAGCACTTGTTTGGAATAATGGAACTATGGATCCAATTCTTTTTCATATGTTTCTACTTTTTCTGGGATCTTTGTATGGTTACAGTTTTGGGTTTGTACTTTTGTACCATCAGTGATTCTTTGGTTTCAACTCCTGAAGGGAGCCCAGTGGGCCAAATTTTAGCAGATTGGTTCATGTACAACTATGATCTGATAACTAAGAAGGATTTTCTTTTGTAACAATGCTAGGCCTATCTATACTTTAGACTACAGAGAAACTTGACTCCTAAACGGGGCTATAAATCACTAAACTATCCTACAATTGGAATTCTTTTGTCAATGATCAAGGATATGGGAGGAAATTTCTTATGTTCAGGTGTTTATGTCTTTGCACAATAAAAATTTATTAAACATATTTAAAGCTGAACAATTTCAAGTACAGAAGTCATTAATCCCTGCATTGTAAGACTATAGACATTTGTTTAAAGTAATCCTTCATGGTGTTCCAAAGACACAATCTAGGTAGGCTTCTTACTGTGAAAATTATATTTCTGAGTGTCCTTCTATAAGGTAGCTCTGGGTGCAGAGCCATTACCAAGAGAGGCATTTTGATAATTTTTCCAACTGGATTATGAAATTATTAACAAAATGGTAGATATATCTTCATAGATGTCACTTACATATATGCTATGTCCTATATTAGTAATTATGGCAGAATAATATTTCATTGTATGTATATACTACTTATTTTGTCCATTCTTCCATTGATGGAGATTTGTGTTGTTTCCACCTTTTGCTTATGATGAATAATGCTGCTATAAACATTCATGTAGAAGTTTTTGTTTGGACATATGTTTGTATTTGTCTTGATATGTACTTAAGAGTGGAACTGCTGGGTCATACAGTAACTCCATATTTCATCATTTGAAGAGCTGCAAACTCTTTGCCAGTGGCTACACCATTCTTTGTTCCTATTAGCAATATAAAAGTGTTCTAATTTCTCCTCATCTTTACCTGTTTTTATTTATGTGATTATTGTATTTTTGTAATTATTGGTTATTTATTTCCACTAAAGAAAAGTCTATTTAGTGCTATTGCCTATTTCTAGTTGTTTTATTTTTCTGTTATTTATTGACTTGAAATTATTTATTATACATTCTAGATAAATGTTCTGTATCTGATAAATACAAATATGTTCTTCCATTATATGGTTTACTTTTCCTTTTTTATTTTCTTCTTCTTTTCTAAGTGAGAAGAAGGGAGAGAGACAAACTTGACCAGTATCCACCCAACAACCCCTGTCTTGTGCCAATGCTCTGCCCATCTGGGGCCATGTTTGTAACTGAGCTATTTTCAGTGCCTAAAACAAAGGTTTCATGGAGCCATCCTCAGACACCCAGGTGATGCACTGGAACCAATCAAGCTATGGCTTAGGGAGGGGAAGAGAGGGAGAGAAAAGAGGGAAGGAAGGAGAGTTGGAGAAGGAGACAGACAGTTCCCCTGTGTGCCCTTACCGGGAATTAAAACCACGGCACCCACATGCTCTGCCACTGAGCCAAACTGCCATGGCCCAATCTTTTCATTTTCCTGATAGTGACTTTTGAAGCACAAGCTTTAAAAAAATATTTGCTTTTCTTGGTGGCTATTTATTTATGGTCTATGGTAATATTTCATTAGGATGATGTGCCAGATAGCCAGGACTGCCATAATAAATTAATGCAAACTAGGTGGCTTGAATAACAGAAAACTCATTTTATAGCTCTAGAGGCTAGAAGTCCAAACAAGATGTCTGAGGGTTGGTTTCTTCTGAGCCACGTGAGGAAGAATCTATTCATGCCTCTTATCAGGCTTTTGCTGTTTTGCAGGCTACAATTAGCATTTCCTGTCTTGGGAAAATTATCAGTCTGATCTCCACATTTATCTTCACATGTTTTTTTCCCCTGAGTTAGCATTTGTGTCCAAATTTTCCCCTTTCATAAGGATACCAGTTATATTGATTAGAGATCCACTCCGCTTTTGTATGACTTCATCAGAATTCAACTAATGCAAATTTAACAACCCTAATTCTAAGTAAGGACATATTCAGAAATATTTGAGGTTAGGATTTCAATTTATGAATACTTCAGGGATGCAATTCAACCCACAATGGATACATTAAATAAATGGTTATCTAAAACTTATATAGATATTACTTAGTGTTGGTCAAATAAGTTTGTAAATATGATGTATATGTTTGCTCCCTTATAGTTTGCATTGGGTGTGGGGGACAGGCCATAGCAGGCAGGGTCCTTATAGCCTAAGATTTAGTTTTAAGACTAAACTTTTCCCCACACCCTTGATTGTTGTATGATGTGGCGTGGTGCATTCTTGTGAGGAATCTTATTTATGCCTCAGATAAGTGACTTTGTATCAGAGACTTTCTTGTTTGTATATTGGATTAAAGGCCTTGATTTCTACACTATAAAATGGGGCAAAGGAGCCCATGCTGGAGAAGAGCAGAGAAAGGCCACGTGAAGTAGAGGAGAAGCAGCCAAGATGGCGGAATGCTGAAGGAGAAGCCAGTTTGTCCAGACTTTATGCAGAGAGAAGGAGATGGGGAACAGAGGTGAATAAGGCTAGTGAGGTACAAACCTTTGATCCTAGGAAAACTCAGATAAGTCAGTGGCTTTGGGAGCCCAGAATGGAAAGGGAAGTGTTTTCCCACTGTGTGTTTTTCTTTCCCACTGGGTACAAGCTAGGATTAAAAGTAATGGCTCACCTGTTCTTGGCTCTGTTGTTTCATTACCATCTGTCTGTATCACATGTGAACCTGCACAGGCCAGGCGGCTGTGATGGTGACCGTGGCTACTGGCTTTACACTTAGTAAAAAACCCCAAAATTTATATCACACAACCAGTTGCAAGATTGTTCCCAACACCTTGTTTGATTTATTTTTCTCATAATCATCTGGTTTAATAATCAGTACTTATATAAATATTTTTATGCATGTGGAGTTTATTGAGGTGACATTGGTTAATAACATTAACTAGGTTTCAGGTGTATAACTCTATAACACATCATCCGTGTACTGCACTGTGTGTTCATCATCCCAAGTCCAGTCTCCTTTCGTCACCATTCATCCTCCCTCTACCTTCTTCTACCTCTTTCTACCCCCTTTGGCCTCCAATAATCCCCATACTGTTTTATTATACTAAGTGAAATAATTCAGCCAGAGAAAGACAAGTACAATACAATTCCACTTATATGTGCAATCCAATGAACAGAATAAACTAACCAACAAAATAGAAACTGACTCATAGATACAGAGAGCAGACTAAGATCAGTCCGAGGACATGGGGTTTGGGGAGCTTGGTAAAAACGGTGAAGGGATTAAGCAACAACAAAAAATTATAGACACAGACAACAGTACTTATATTTTATCTCCATTTAATAAATGAAGTAACTGATGTTTAGAGAGATTATTGATATGCCCCAGTTTGTTTGTTTGTTTGTTTGTTTATGTTTAACAAAAACACAGGGGTATGTTGTCTGACTATACATCCTCTCCAAGAATTTTTACATTCCCAAAAGTAATGCTTATGACTATCTGTTTTAAGGATAGGTGATACCATTTATTTGTTTGTTTGTTTGTTTGTTTGTTTATTTTACAGAGACAGAGAGAGAGAGTCAGAGAGAGGGATAGATAGGGACAGACAGACAGGAATGGAGAGATGAGAAGCATCAATCATTAGTGTTTCGTTGCGCATTGCAACACCTTAATTGTTCATTGATTGCCTTTTCATACGTGCCTTGACTGCAGGCCTTCAGCAGACCAAGTAATCCCTTGCTCAAGACAGCAACCTTGGCCTCAAGCTGGTGAGCTTTTGCTCAAACCAGATGAGCCCTTGCTCAAGCTGGCGACCTCGGGGTCTCAAACCTGGGTCCTCAGCATCCCAGTCCGACTCTCTATCCACGGCGCCACCGCCCAGTCGGGCTAGGTGATACCATTTAAAGTCACAATGCTGATATATTGATACTTCTGTGAATTTAGAGAAATAACTGCTCCAGGAAAATGGTGTGGAAGATTACCCAATAAACTTGTGAAATTTATTCAGCCAGAAAAATCTATGCAATACCAAAGAAATAAAAAGCATTACCCTGTTTTCAGTAGTTATTGTTTATTTGGAAAGTTAAGAATAATATAGAAAATAATCAATAAGTAAACAAGAACAGAGAAACTATGATGTATCATTTAACTATGTGATTTAAACAGTGGTCAAAGGAAAATTAACTTTGAGTGGATTGGAGTATTCTGAAATGCCTTTATTCTGAAAATTAAATTTGAATGAAGGACTGATGTTAGGGGATGGGCCTGAAGTCATAGATAGGACTGCAATCCAGATGAGGGCAAAGCATAATCCAAGGTAAGACATTGAAATTGTGAGTCCTCTCTCTCAGGAACAATTCACATTACAGTGGCTGGAAAAGAGAAATAATTGTGGATTTCTTAAAAATTAAAAACTAAAACTTCCCAAGGGTCCCGTTTCATGACTTATGTTTGTTGATTAATAAGCGACTGCACTAATGGCTAAAAATTTTATGTTGATTTCAAAGCATTCTTTCAGAAAAAAGAGAACTGCTCTCAAAAATATTTAAGATCAAGTTTTCATTTCACGGCGTTCGGTAGTTCAAAGTAATGGTTTGAACTCCCTAAACACTGTAAATGCTCCATTAATCTATCTACTGGGTAGGTATGGATTGTGGATCAGGAAAGGGCAAAGTTGCCTTCCAAGAAAAGTCAGCCCTAATCGGTGGGTCAGTACTTTAACCTCACAGTCTACTCAATTCATCTTTATTTTCCCAGAACTTCCAACAAGGTTGCCGAGTGTGGTCCGTGCACTTGTCCACCAAAAACTGAATGGGAGCCATCAACTCATTTCATACAGGTCAGCAAACAGTAATCAAAGGCTAATGGCTTTCTGTCACCACCAGCCCAAGGTAGGTGCAAAGGCTGACCTGGAGGTTAGAGTCTCTGCATCCCATTACCTATCCCCAAAAGCTGTCTGGTCTGTCCCCTCTAAAAAGCAATTTACTCTGTGCAAAATTGAAAGTACTGCCTGATTTGCTGATTTCCCAGTGTTAATTTAGAAAATGTTGAAAGTTTCTGAAAGTGGCAGAACTGATGGGCAGGCTTCTTAGTTAAAAGTATTTGCCAGGTTGGAGCGAATAATGGTGAGGATTATCAAAGACAAGAGTTATGTTATATCAAGGGGTGCATCAGCATTCAGTACATCATGAAGACCCTTGGGTTAAAATCGTCATACAACTGCTACATGCAAAATACAGCCACACAAATGTGTTTTCAAGGAGTTTTTCTTTCACAAAGTAGCCACTAATGGATACTAATGATTGAGATAAATTAGTTAAAAATAATTTCTTTTCTGGGTATAGAATTAGAAAACTAGAATTCTATGAAGAGTAGCTGACTTCAAACATTTAATACTAGTGCACTGTGACTCTGGAAATGTTTATTTTCAGAAATGGCTTGTCTCAAACTGTTAAGTAGACAAGATCCAAGCGTTTTGATTTATATTTTAAAATAGCTGCACCTTAAAATTAACAGAAAAAGTGTCAAAAATGCAAAATAAAAATCTGTGAGTGAATATATGTTGAAATTAAAAAAGATTAAGCTAAAGATACCCTCAAATGCATAGGTCACATCTAAAACTCTGATTTTTGATTGACTTATTTTCTTCTTTTCCCCCAGGAAAGTCCTTCAACTTGTATAATATCTAGAATCTAAATAATGTGGAGGCATTCTTATCAAATTCAAATCATATTAAAGATCTATAAAAGCCTATAAACATTATGTCTATCTGTGCTTCTTATTTCACACAAAAATCACACTAGGAACAAGGTTTGAAAGATTCCTCTCTGTAGGCCTCTGGGGGGAGACACAGCCCCAAAAGTGGTTGCAGTTTCTCGTGCTAGTCCGTAGCATAACTACACACAGAGAATGCACACAGACGCAAAACGTGCAAACCAAATGTGAAGATAAGGGCAAAGTGAAACAGGTATTAAGTTCTGAGAACTGCTCAACAATTCTACTTAGGATAAAACTAAAATACCACATTCACTTGGATGGCTAACTGCACTTAGCAAGACATAAAATTACATTTAATGAACACAAAAATTACATAACTTTTAATAAAAAAGTCCCAGCTTTGTAGGGTAAAATAATTCTCAAAATTCATGAAGAACTTATAGGCTCTATATTATTTTATTTTATAATTTAGTTAAAATAATAGCCATATGATTTGGCATTGCCACTGACTTTCCCATAAATATAAGTATATACTATTTATTCAAAGTTAATTATGTATCACCAAGGAACACACTAATCATTTTTCAACATATCATAAAAGTCTGTTCCAATAATTATCTTTAAAATATTGCTATAAGAGCCTGAGCAGACGGTGGCGCAGTGGATAGAGCATTGGACTGGGATTCTGAGGGCCCAGGTTCGAGACCCCGAGGTCGCCAGCTTGAGCACAGGCTCATCTGGGTTGAGCAAAAAGCTCACTGGCTTGGACCCAAGGTCTCAGGCTCGAGCAAGGGGTCACTCCATCTGCTGAAGGCCCACGGTCAAGGTACATATGAGAAAGCAATCAATGAGCAACTAAGGTGTTGCGATGAAAAACTGATGATTGATGCTTCTCATCTCTCTCTGTTCCTGTCTGTCTGTCCCTGTCTATCCCTCTTTCTGACTCTCTCTCTCTGTCCCTGTAAAATATATATATATATATATATATATATATATATATATATATATATATATATATATATATATATAGCTATAAGAAAAATACCTTAGAGTTAAATCAAAGTTTAGGAATTTCCTGAGACATGTTGCTTTAACAAAAAGATACAATTTAAAGTTTAAAATATCTTGTTTTGAAACCTACTTTTTGCAAATCCTTTAAAAACTATTTTAATTAAGCTTATATAAAATTTAAAAAAGAGTACAGAAGATTCCTGTATCTCTTTTAACTAGCTCCATAAATGGTAATATCTTATATAATTATAGTATATTTATCAAAACCTGGAAAGAGGGGTCATTACTATTAACTAAACTACAGCTCTTATTTGTGTTTTTTCATTTCCCCCTAGTGTTTTTTCAAGGATCCCATCCAGGATCTTACATTGTATTTTTCTCTCTTTAGTCTTCTCTAGTATGAGACAATCTTTTGTTCTGCTGCTTGTCTTTTAATAAGAATTTTATTTATTATCTGAAGGAAAAAGAGACACATTGAATTTTCTCTGATTATTCCTTGTCATTATGGTTTCAATATTCTGTCAACCACTAAGTTAAAGGTGAAATCATCAATAATACTGCAAAAATACTAAATGTCTAGTGTCATGTACGGAAGAATAATTTAAACATGTATATTGTTCATATGTATAATCATATGATATTTCATATAATGTCATTATCACAATATTCATTAGAAATAAGTGTAGTTCAATACTGTTTTATATGGCCCAGTGAAGACACTTGGTCAAAATCACTTAACTGATTAGTAGGAGGCCAGATTAAATATATATATATATAAATATTATATAAATATATTACAATTCATACATTCTAGACAATCTTTGGTGCATGAGTTTTCCTAACATTAACATGAGATTAAATTATGATAGAATGTAAACCTAAGCCTTCACACTTTGCAATAATATTTCACAGCTTCAGCTTTCCATTCACAATAAAAGTGACACAATTTAATAAAACAAGGATTGCCAAGCCCTAATGTGATCAATAAACCGTCAACTTTGTGCTGAATTCTTATTTTTTTTTTCATTAGGCGTAGTCAAATATCACATATACATAAATATGTTAAGAGATTTCACTAAATTTTAATGAGTTCTATTCAAACAGTTCTGTCCAAATACCAATACTCTATTTCTCCCTTTATATTACCTTCCAATTTTGAAAAAGGTCACATTGAGTGAGGTCTCATACCTCTTTCCCAGATTCTCTTGCACCAAGGTTCCATGCAGTCTGAGTTGTGTGTCAAAAACTAGGTGTTATCTGACCAACTAAGTTTAGCAGACTTCATCATCAAACAGAATGGACATATACTTGACTGAGTTGTATTTACTGGCCTAAGCAGGTCCTGAAGACACAAATAAATTACATGAAGAAGTATCCACAATGTCCAGGATACTCACTGCCACCACTCCAATTCTTCCTCTAATCCTGTACCTAAGGCTTTGTGACGACTTCTGCACCATCAGTTGGCAGAGGAAGAAAAGATGCAGGTCTGGTTTAGAGATGGTTCTGCATGATATGTAGGCAGTATGCAAAAATAGACAGTGGGATCAGCACAGCCCATTTCTGGGACATCTTCTCAGTGGGCAGAACATCTAGCCATGCACCTAATTTGTCACTTTGCATGGAAGAAGAAATGGCAAAGTGCACAATTTTATAACAATTAATGGGCCTTGGACAATGATTTGGCTATATAGTTGGGGACTTAGATGGAACATCATTGAAAATTTGATGAAAGAAAATATGGGGAAGAAGTATATATTTAGACCACTCTGAATAGAAAAATGATGCAATTTGTGTCTCATAGAATTTTGACCAAAGGGTGACTCAGAAGAAAAGTATTTTAATAACCAAGTGGACTTGACCTTTTCTGCAGATTCTGGTCAACTCCACCCCTATCACCTCTGTCGCCAACTAATGGGCTCATGAAGAAATGTCCATGGTGGCAGGGATGGAGGTTATGTGAAGGCTCAGAAACACAGATGTCCACTCACCCAGGCAGATCTGGTTATGGTTACTGCTGAGTGTCCAATCTGCCAGCATCAGAGACAAACACTGAGTCCCAGACACATCACTATTTCCTGGGTGGTCAGCCAGGTGGTTTACACGAGATGGTTTCATGATGGAATGGACAATAAGCCTTACCAAAACAGTTTCTGGATATGGGTCTTCCTTCCCTTCATAAAATGCTTTTTCCAAAACCACCATCCATGAACTTGAATAATGCCTCATCCACTATCATACTATTTAACAAAGGAATGCTTCTAATTAAGGAACTCACTTCACATAAATTTTTCCAACATCTTGAAGCAGCTGTGTTGATAGAACTGTGGCATGTCACTTTGAAGATCCAGTTACAGCGCCAAGTAGGTGGCAACACTTTGCCACGTTGGGGCAAGGTTCTCCAGAAAACTCTATGCTCTGAATCAGTGTCTAATATATGGTGTTGTTTCTTTCTCTAATAGCCAGGATACACAGCTCAAGGAACCAAGGAGTGAAAATGAGAATGGCACCATTTATTACTACCTCCTAGTGATTCACTAGCAACAATTTTGCTTTCTATTCCCATAACCTGATGCTCTACTGGCCCAGAAGTCTTTGTTCCAAAAAGAAAAATACTTCTATCAGAAATCATTGTTTCAATGATTCTATTGAACTGGTAGTTAAGGCTACTATCACCAGGCTACTCTGGACTCCTCATGCCTCTGAAACCATACCAAGAAACAGAGAAACTGTATTGTGTGGGGTGATGGATCCTGGCTGACAAGAAAAACATTAGACTGCTTCTCCACAATGAAGGTAAGAAAAACTAAGCTTAGAATACAGAGAAGAATATAGGGTGTCTTTTACTATTACCATACCCTGTAATTAAGGTCAATGGAAAACTACAACTGAATCTCAGTCAGAATACTAATTGCTCAGAGCCTTCAGAAATGAAGATTGGGGTCACACCACCAGGTAATAATCTATGATCAGCTGAGCTGCTTACTGGAGTCAGACAGAACACTGAGTAGGTAGTAGTAGAAGGTACTTATAAATACTAGTTACAACCATGTAACTAGTATAGAAATGAGACCTTTTTTATGAGTATCCTTCTTTTGTTATGAATGTGTTTTCCTCTCTCTCTTTTTGCATTACCATGTGGTATAAGATGCACTGGCTGATTATCCTAATATTTAAATATTATTAATTCTACATCATAGTACTTAAGACATGAGATATCTAGGAGAAGAGTAAACATAACTCTAGGACTTTCTCTTTTCTTCCAGAGAAAGAGTGACTGTTTTTTCAGTCGTACGCAGGATATTTGTATTATGTTAGGCAAAGTTCTGACCTTGTTATTGTCTTTCTTTGGAAATTAAATATGATTAAAGAGTTGTATGTGGATGCCAATTTGATGAGAGGTGGACTTGTGATGTATATGTCAGCTCAACTGGGCTTCTACTCAGAGATTTGCTTAAGCATTATTCTAGGTACATCTGGGAGGGCTGTTACTACAAAATACCTCTTATAAATAAATAGTTTATAACCAATAAACAAAACAGCTTATAAACAACCACTATAATTTTTTATAGTTCTGAAGGCTGAAAGTTCAGTATTAGGATGCCAGCTTGGTGTAGTGATGGCTCTCATCTGGGTGCAGATTTCTCATTGTATCATCGCCTGACAGAAGGCACCATGGAGCTCTGTTAAGTCTCTTTTATAAAAGTACTAATCTCACTGATGAAGCTTCATCCTCATTCTCTAAGCACCTCCCAGAGGCTCCATCATTTTGGGTGTACACAAATAGAGACAATAATATATAAAAATAAAACTATATATATGGGTATATTCTAAATACATATATTCACTTCTTTATAAATATATGGACTATGTTGAATCTCTTTTCTGGAGGCATTGAATAGTACAGATGACTATGTGAGTACACAGGAGAAGGTGGTCATTTGCCAACCAAAAGGAGAGATCTCAGAAGAAATTACATCTTGATTTCCGGCCTCCAGAATTGTGAGAAAATAACTTTCTATTGAGGCAGCCATAGTAAACTAATACAGCTTTCACAGTCATAGTACTACCAAAGGAGCCCTGGCCGGATAGCTCAGTTGGTAGAGCATCATTCCAAAGCACAGAGGTTGCCCGTTTGATCCCTGGTCAGTGCGTACACAGAAACAGATCGATGTCCCCATCTCTCTCTCTCTCCATTCTTTTCTCTCTAAAATAAATAAAATAAACATTAAAAAAATACTAAAGGAGCTCAACCTGGAGGCAACACAAAATATTTGGAAGAATGCAGAGTGAATAATAAATTATTGTCCCGAAGCATGCTAGGTTCCCTATTCTCTTTCAACTTTTTAATTAGTTATTCAGATATTGTTAGACAGCTAGTTAAATTAAGTGGACTCAGCATACATTCATACGTGAAACCTCATTTTCCCAAATGAACTGAATATATAAGCAGCACACACACACAATGAAGAGAATAAATAGAACAATTCCAAATAAGTCTATTCTTGATTATTTTATGTATCATAATTCATATTGTTAGTTTTTATTGCCATATAACAAATTACTATGAATTTAGTAGTTTAAAACAATAGGCATTTGTGATCTCAAAATTTCTTTAGGTCAGAAACCTAAGCACTGGGGAACTGTGTCTTCAGCTAAGGGTCCACCTATGCTGACAGGGGGATTTTGCTGAGGTTGTATTCTCAAAGGGAGCTTGGAGTCCTCTTACAGCCCGATTAGATAGGCAAAATTCATTTTTTTCCCATTATAGAATTGAAGTCTTGTATTATTTGGCTTTGTTTTGTTTTGTTTTTGGATGGCTAATGGCCAAATACATCTTGAAATAACTAGAGGCTTTTCTCAGGTCCTGGTTTTAAGACGGACCCCACCATCTTCAAAGCCAGCGATAGAGACTGGTCCTACTGGAGAACCTGACTTTAGGTAGTTTCCACTCTCTTTTAAAGAGTCACCTGTTTCGGTTAGTAAAAGCATCTCAAAAACCCTGCTTTGATGACTCAAAGTCTAGTTAGTAGTCTCATTATAAAAGTGATATTTCATTATACGTACAAGAGGAAGAGGATTTTATAAGCCATGGAAATCTTTGGGGGTCCAAATAAATGTCTGTCCACCATATATACAGTGCAGAGAAAATGGATCCCAGTGAGTAAGAACACAAATCTTTGGGCTAGACTTCCTGAATTCAATATCCTTATTTGTTGTTTATTGACTGTGTGATCTTGTGCAAGCTACTTAAATTCAGTTTATTTTGTGCTCTTATATGTAATATATAAATCATAATTTTGTGTTGTGAAGGTTAATATTTATTGATATATAGAGAGAAAATGCGAAAGGAGCTTAAAAGATTGAGGTATGCAGAAAGCACTAGACGCATTTTAGCAATTTTGTTATTAGTCAAAATCGAAATATGTTAAAACGAAATAAGGAATAATATTTTATTAAGCTTCCCTGCCCTGTTCTGGTCCTGAGAACACTTCTACACTCCTTATTCATCATTTGTTATCCCAGCACTGTGACTGTTCTGTCTAGTTGCTATCAATGCTTTCTAATGTGTTTGCTATTTAATAATTATTTCTTGAGTTATATCAAGACCTATTAACATTTTCTAGGGTAGATAGTGGCATTTAAAGACCAAAAATATGTAATGATCTAAAATGATCTCTCTCATTTTCTAATCGAATGTATCATAATTGATCTGGACATTTTGAAGAAAGAGTTCCTTATACAAATATACACTATTGATTTAGTCCATAGTATTCATAATAAAACTGAAATCCCAGCAATTACCTTTAACAAACTATGTTGCTTAATGTAATTGTATATATATTATGAGAATATAATATTAGGAATGGAAAACATGTTGTTTAAAAATAGGAAATTTGGAAATGAAGGCATCTAATTTCTAAAGTTAGTTACCCATGTAACTTTCTCTGTGACATTGTTAAACTCTCTAACCATTGTGGGATTCTTCACATAGACACTACAGCAACAACAAAACAGCAACAACAGAATGGTGAACAAGGACTGAACTCTCTATGAGATGTACATTTTTATTTTATAAATAAAAGCTAATATTAATATTAGCTTCACTGGTTAAATTTACAACGGAGACCAGTTTTTGTTTTTTCAATATGGCGTATAAACCCAGGTCATCCAAAGTGAATTTTTTAAAAAATATATAATGTTCTCATTTGAGACTATTATTTAAAATAGATTTCATAATCATTATCTCAAATAAACTTAACACAAAAACAGACACACAATGTAGAAATAGAATAAGTAGTTATTATTCTGACTTTGTTAATAGAATAGGATGATTCAGAAAAGTTAAATAACTTGCAAAAAATGCACATAATTTATGAGTACTAGTGCCATGATTTAACTTTAGATTGCTGTTTGCTGGGTTTTGTTTGTTTGTCTTTTGTTTTTTGGATTTTTGGTTTTTTTGCACATCATGCCACCATTTTCTTATTTTCCAATACACATATTTTTAATCTTTAGGACAAATAAGACAAGAACCATAACTTTTATGTTATCGGATTTTAAGTGGCACAATATTGTACACTGTCCTGTCCACTTGAGTAGTCCTTACAATCACTATATGGCAGCCAATATACAGACTTTTATTGAATTTATTGTTTTCTAGACACAAGGCTAAAAAATGTGAAATGTTGAGATACATAAATCAGGCAATATTGCTGTGCTTCCAGAAGCATTTGTACTTAAAGGGAATATCAATGAAAAAGGGAATTGTTATTATTCTTTATTGAATTTTTTCTAAATATTATTTTATGTCTTGTGTTGTCAAATTATATGGAAGATCCCTTAGATAAATAGATATGTAAAATCAAAATAATTGTACAGAAAGATAACCTCCTTAGAAATGAAATAAAGAATCAAAGAGTGACAGAGTCAAACATTTGTACAGTATTAAAAATATTATAAAATAAACAACTTCAAATTTTTTTACTCCATTCTACTATTTTCTTATATCTTCTTTGATGGAAGTGAATTTGTTATTGGTTTCAGAAAGACTGATTGAATGCATTTAAATCTTATGCTTCTAAAAGAGAATCTCTTTAAAGTCTGGAATATATGACCAAGAATTATATTTACATATATGTGCCACACATACAAGGTACATATTTTTGAAACTTGTTAGCCAATTCTGGCTAATATACAGCCAAGCCAAATATAAATTGGGTTTTCTTTTGCTATAAATGTTAGACTTGTGTAATCAAAGATGAAGATGAAACTTAATGAAAATTTGGAATACTAAGGATTATTGACTAAAATTTTTTAAAGCATGAATAAATAGTTATTTGCTAAACATAACAGATACATTTTAGATATCAATTTATGGAGTTATTAATGAGAATTCAAGTAACATTTTTTTTGAAAAACTTGGTTTTACAACAGCTTGGATTAATTCTAAGAATCTCATCCCCCCATATTTTAAATGATCTTTACCTTTTTCTCTGAGAAATGCAAAATTTCTAGCTATAAGAAGTATCTCTATATTAACTTTGAGATTAACATAAAGGTGATAGACCTACAAATGTAATTAAGTACTCAGTTTGGTATATAAATAGTATATTTCTCCTGGTATGATCCTTAATTATCTCATAATTTATATCTGAGTTATAATTTGCCACATCATTACAAAGTAAGGTTTAGGATGGTGATTGAACCTGTGTTATTTTCTAATCTTACCACTAAAAATATGTTTTTGATTTCAGTGGGACATCTTTTCCAAAAATTTTATGATTCAAAAGATGAATTCAAAATCAGAGACAAATAAAAAATTTACAAGGTTGTAAAAGTTACCAACCTATAACTTTAGCATTAACTATATGAATTAGGAGGAACGTTTCTAAACACAAGAGGAAAAACAAACTGAGCATTTATCAGGCTTTTTCACTGATTACTTATATGATTTGGTCAAATAATTTAACCTCTATGTTCTTTCAGCTTCATCTGTTAGTTTATATTTTATGAAGCATATTTGTGTCTTAGAGTATTTGCAAGGTAAAGTAGTGTTACCAAGAAAGAAAGCGTCATCTAGAAAATGAGGATAATAATATAGCAGTTGTCAGTTAAACAGTTTAAATTTTTTGAAAGAAAAATATGAAGCATTTTGAAGCATTATTAATGAAAACAACTATATTCATAACTCTTGTTCACATAGGCATAACCATATAAGTTATAAATGAATCTTTTTGTTTTGGATAGAAAATAGGAGGTAACATAATTGTCATTCATCAGAAATATGATAGATGAAAAGTAAAGAAACTAGTTTCATATACTAGTTAAATAAGCACATCAATGTAAGGATATAATCTCTTTCTATGATAAGAAAAAGGTTCATTGTACATTTTATTTTTATTTATTATTAGTTTTTGCCTCTCTCTGACTTTTCATTATTAATGTAATACACTTCAGCCATATTTTGGTTGTTTCTTGTCTTAAAATAATATCACATTTTTGCACTCTCAAACTTAAATAAGCATTTTTTATCATGAATTTGACAGCATTCTTTCTTGAAAATCTTGTTGGATATTTTCACTGATTGTATCCATTTTTCAAATTTGTATTTGTCATCCATTCCATGCAGTATACTAGGAGTGGTGAGCTTATACAAAACTGTATTAAAGCTTGCTACCTATGACACATGATGGGAAGTTGCCTCTGAGAATTAGTGACACAGCAGCAGGTGTAACCTCACTCAGTTAGGGGAGAGGAAAAAGGTGGACAATGAGCACAAGTCTCCAGCTAATCGCAATCTACATGAAAAAGAACAGGAGGAATTCCACTGTTTTCTCTTTTCTCCACTGTCCTTTCTACCTTAAAAAGTTTCTGTTGAGACCAGATTCTCAAGAGGCATACCCTTATTTAAAGATTCAATACTTCTTTCCGTCATCCCAGTAAAAAAAAACCCCACAAATATTTGGCTGCCACTTGAGGCAAATGCAGTTGTGTTCCTTCTACATCTTGATAAGAAACTCCTTTACTGTTTGTTAAAAATAAAACTTCATTTTTAATTTTTAGTTAATCAACAATTCATTCAGATTCTAATTCAATTTTGTGGCACAATTTGTGGGGTAATGACAGTATTATTCACTTTCTAAATAATTCACTTGAATAAGATTGATGATTATTGACTTTGTTAAAACAGCTTCAACTCAGTAAACATTTTTTTATTTTAACAACTATTTTGATAATGTCACTGTATATGCAGAGCTTTCTGTGAATATCACCGTGTTACTCTGTGTGTGTGTGTATATATATGTATTATATATATATATTATTGGTTTATACCCTCCTAAAACTAATAGTCAAGTGAAAGCATCTGGCATGCACAGTGTGTTACAATGACATAAGGACATATATTTTAAATGCTGTGCAAAGTATAGTACCAGCATTGAGGAAAAAATTCTACCTTAGGATCAGGAAAAACTTAATGGAGGAAAATACTTTTAATATGGTAAGGTTTCTATTGTTGGATAAGTGTGGAAATCATTCCTACAATACTGTAAAAAAATTATTTCAGGGGAGCAAAATGTGGCTGGTTTCAACAACACTCTGATTGGGTTTGTTTGTACAATATGAGGTTCAAAAAAAGGAAAATGACTAAATATGACCCAATTGAAACTGACTTAAGTTGATTTAAAAAAATGCAGAGCTGAGATTGCACATGTGAGAATTATATATGTTGACTCTTTATCAAATCATTAAGTATATAAGGGTTTTGTTTGTTTGTTTTGTGGAAGAGACAGAGAGGGGGACTGACAGGAAGGGAGAGAGATGAAAAGCATCAATTCTTCGTTGTGTCACATTAGTTGTTCACTGACTGCTTTCTCACTATGTGCCTTAATGGGGGGGGTACAGCAGAGTGAATGACTCCTTGCTCAAGACAGCGACCTTGGGCTCAAGCCAGCGACCACGGGCTCAAGTCTATGATCCCATGCTCAAGCCAGCGACCCCACACTAAAACCAGATGAGCCTGTGCTCCTGCTGGCAACCTCGGGGCCTTGAACCTGGGTCTTCCACGTCCCAGTCAAGACACTCTATCCACTGTGCCACCATCTAATCAGGAAGTTCTCATAAGGTAATGTTTCAGTACAAGTAACAGTAGATAATCTACATTTCAAGAATTCTTAGAAAAATTGGAGACACATTAAGCTAAGTGGGGACTCTTTCTAAATGGCCGTATAAGTCTAAAGTAGTTCAGAGAAACACATAAATGTTAATTGATTAAAAATAACAAGTCCCCTATGAGTTGAACTGTGTTGGTATTTGTAAGACTTTTATGTTGTTATTTTGAGAGAGAAAGATACTGGGAAAGTCTTAATGAGACTTTAAGAATTTAATTAACAAGCATTTTATTTATTCTCCTTAATAAAGATTTCATATGTTTTGGGGGGACATTTTTTTTCTGACATTGAATTGGGTGTGGTAAGTCATTTACAATAAGCACATGTTATTAATCATCTCCTTAAAAATAGGTGAAACAAAACATTATATAAATCCCATGTCTTTTTCAATCCATATTGCTTTTCTTAGAGAAGATAGTCATTACACTATAACTTTTTTATTAGGAGAACAAATTTTTCTAGGTGTTTGCTTATCCAAGGTAAAACATAATGCTTTGTTTAATAAATATTTTGAGCTTGTTCTGTAATAGTATGAGAGACTCTATTAATATGCAAAAAGTTTATATATACTTTATTAACATTTGAATATTTAATTATATTTTACATAGACTTTATGAGCATACTTTCATTCAATACAATAGAGATTGTAATATGGGAATTATTTTTAATATTTTAAGTATATAAAGGTCAATAAGATTTCAATGTGTTTCTAATTTTGATTTTGTTTTGAGAGAATTAAAATGACATCGTCTGTGCATTTGTTAATTAATCACTATTCAGTCAAATGTATCACCATCAGTGGTAATGTATGTCCATCACAGAAGCTTTGAATGAGCTTAACCCAAGCTATTATTATAAGAGTATACTGAATAAGATGTTTTAGCTTATAAAACCTCTTATTTAGTAATGTAAAAATACAAATGCAAATGATAAAGTCTAAAGTTTTAATGATGTCTGTCAAAGGGATATTGTATCAGTATCCTGCTTCAAATTTATTTTATAATGGTAGATTTTAATGTTTGGAAATAATTATAAAAATAATATGTATTAAAATATTTATTCTTTCAAATTTAATCACAAAGCTTTAATTAAAGACACTCTAACACTTATTATATTTACCTATAAATTTTCCTCCCTGTTTACTCTCTTCGATATAATGTTTAATATGGATTAATAGAAAGTAAAAGTGTTTCCTTAATGGAAACCAAATTTTTAGTCCTAGATTTGCCATGGTATTCACTGAGCTTTGTAATAGTCATCAGAGACATCACAGACTTATTCTAATTTGAGGTAGTATCTGTGAAGTAAATATAAGAAGAAAGTGCTGTATCATTATTCATTTTTCATAGTATGTATTGATTATCTCTCTCTCTCTTTTCTTTATTAAGTGAGAGAAAGGGATACAGAAAGATAATCTTCTGCATTTACCCTGATTGGGATCCCCTGCAAAAACCCACTATGGCGTGATGCTCTGCCCATCAGGGTCTTGTTCTGTTGCTCAGCAACCAAGTTACTTTTAGTGCCTGAGCCGGAGGCCATGGAGTCATCCTCATCGCCTGGTGCCAACTTGCTTCAATTGAGCCATGGCTGTGGGAGGAGAAGAGAGAGAGAAAGAGAGAGAAGTAAGAGGAAAATGGTAGAGAAGCCAATAGTTTCTTCCCCTGTGTTGCCTAACCGGGAATCAAACCTGGCACATCCACATGCTGGGCCGAAGTTCTACTACTAAGCCAACCAGACAGGGCCTTGTACTGATTATTTCTAATTGTAAAATAATATAAGCTTTTTGTAGAATATTTAAGAAATACAGTGAATGTATAAGACCATTTATACCTAATTATTTAACTTATCAATAGGAATAATAAAATTAGTTATTTATTCCTCCATTTTATCTCTCTTCCAATACAAAATAAAACACATTGTTATGCATTTACATCCCAACATCTCAAATGCCTATAAAATAATCATCAAAGTTAGATTATGCCATTTATTAAGTGACTTTTTCTATAATATATGCCTATATATTTGAGAAATATTTTTACTTATAATATTAACAATGCAACACATATATTTTAGTGAAACTGTAGCTTAGCATCAATTTCTGTGGTAGGTTCTCAGATGCCCCTCATGATCCTCTCCTTTGGATAGTCATGTCCCTGGGTTCTTTCTGCTTCTTGAGTGAGGGCTGAATTAATATTTTAATTCTTACTAATAGAACACAGCAAAAGTAATTGGTGTTATTTATTTATTTATTTATTTTTGGTTAGGTTGTAAAGTTTGCGACTTTGTCAACTTAGCAGACCTATTGCCATGGCAGCTTTCACACTTTAATGAAACAAGTTGCCATGATGGAGGAGCCACTTGGCAAGGACCTGGGGGTTAACACCTGCAAGTAGTCAGCCAGGAACTGAGGCCCTCCCTCCGTCTAACAACCATGGACAACTGAAATCTATGAAAGACCGTGTGAGTTTGGAAATAGATTATGTCTATATGAACAATGAGATGGAGATCAGTACAGCTCAGTTGATACATTGAATGCAGACTATGAGAGATCTTAATGTCAGTATTCCTCTAAAACATACCCCGACTGCTGACCCATGGAAAATGTAAGATATGTGTGTTGTTTTAAGTCATTATATTTAGGGGTAATATGTTATGTACCAATAGAAATCTAATATAGTTTTTGTACATTGTCCTTATTATATTCTTTTTATAATGTTTCATTTATAAATGTCTTTATAGTGCCTCATTTGACTGAGATTTCCTAGGTGACTAGAGTTTATTACTGATTAATATCTCTTTTTATTGTGTGGAAAGTTTAAAAGTCCTTAAAATCTTAATGTATCCTGTATTTGACTGTATATATACACACACATTTTTTGCTGTTATAGAAATCTCAGTTCCCAACATATCCTCAAAATATAAATGATCTGCCATTATTTTCCAGTATTTACTGTTCTGGTATAACTGCTTTTATTTATTTATTTATTTATTTATTTATTTATTTATTTATTTATGAGAGAGAAAGGGAGAGAGTCAGAAACATCAATTTGTTGTTCTGCTTTTTTTAATCCATTCATTGGTTGATTCTTTGTTTAAGCTTTTAAAAACAGTTTTTATTGATTTTATTTGGGTGACATTGGTTAGTAAAATTATATGGATTTCAGGTGTACAATTCTATGATACATCATCTGTGACTGTATTGTTTGTTCCCCAACCGAAGTCAAGTCTCCCTCCATCCCCACCTCTCCCCCCTCTACTCTCCTTCAACTCTACTTCCACACTCACCCTCCTGCAGTCCTGTTTATGTCTATAATTTCTTCTTTTTTTTTTTTGCTTAATTCGTTCACTTTTCATTCTTTCATGTGCCATGATTGAGGATGAAAATCTGTACCTTTGGTTTATCGGGATAACAATCGGAATATATTTATAACTTTGTATAATAAAAAAAATATTGAATATAGCTGAAAAATGATATAATGTAAGAAAAATAATGCGCAAAGCACCAAGTTAAAAAGAAAATAAGGTGGAGCCATAAAATGAGATCAGACAATAGATGGGTACACATTTCATAAAGTTTTAAATAGTTTTTAAATACGTCACTGATTTATCTTTGAGTTTTCCTGCAGCCAAATCAGAGAAATATGCAATTGTATGAACATTTTTAAGATAGTAACATACTACACTCAGTATGATTTCATCCTTTAAGAGGATTATCTGCTAGGCTCCATTCCATCCCAAACAGTATTTTTTGCTAAGATGTTTACAAAATATGTTCCTTTATTTCTAAAAATAGTTGCTGAGCACCTGACGTTCTTATCTGAAAACCTTGATTTACATTTTTTTCGTTTAAGAAGTTAGTTAATATTATACTTTGGTCTTAGTCACTCACTGTTCTGTCCATTGCATTTTCTTCTTTTTTCTAGAATTTTCTATGTAAAAGATTTTTGGATCTCTGAACACTGTTTATTGTCATTGTTTTGTTTTATTTTCTTATTTCCCAATAGAAGATTGATGCTCTTACCTCTAGATTCATGTATGTAATGCAATCTTAAATTTTATTCTAACATTAGTGAAAAAATAGTGTAAGTCTATACAGAAAGAAGTAGTTTATCTTTTTTTAAAGATGGGCTCAACCTTTTGAATTGTAATGTTTTTATAAAGTTTGTGATATTTCACTAGTTGGTTTTTTTTGTTGTTGTTGTTAGAAAATTAAATTTAAAAGGGTGATCAATAAGCGTACATAGGTTTCAGGTAAACAATTCTACAGCGTTTGTACTGCTGATCGTGTTGTGTACCTATCACCCAAAGTCAAATCATTTTATCATCACCATATATTTGTCTCCCTTTAGTCCCCTCTTCCACTCCTCGTTGCTTGTTTTTTATATGAACCCTATAATTACTTTTTAATGGTTTAAAATAGAAAAGGATCTGAGATGGGTTTTGCCAGGCATTGTAGTCAACATTATAATCTCATCATGGCCAGGTGAACAAGTATAGATATTGTTCAGAATAGTCAAAAATTTACAAAACTGTTCATTGAGAGCAAACCTTTGATTGATAAAAAAAGATTTGGGGCTAGAATTAGGGAGGTGTTTGAAATGAGAACCCTGGGCTATCTTTTCAGGATATGCATATTCTTTTCCCTTTTGTTCTAAACTGGTTCAGAAACAAGACCTACAAAGATGGCCACAGCTCTTGGAGGAAGTTCAGTCTAATGTTTATATGAAAGATTAGGAGATCTGTTTCTGCCCAGAAGGAGTTTGACTTCCATTCAGGATGCAAAAAATTGGAAAGAGCACTGATCTCTCCCACAACAAGCAAAAAGTAGCCTGAAATCTATCCTTGTTATGAGAGACAAAAAACAAGCATTGGTGCATGCGTGGTAGAGTAAGGGAAGAGAGATTCTGAATGACATTCCAGGAGGTAAGACAAATTCAGCTACACTTTAACAAATTGCTAAAGTCTAAGGTAACACAATCTGAGAGCACAGAAAACCTTAGGAGACACCAGCGTAAGGGAAGTTTACAGCAGTCTCAATGCTTTTCTCCACCAAACTCGCTGGCTGATCATGAGAAAGAATGAAACCATGATAGGAGATAAGAGAAAGCCTTCAGTGATGGTGAAGGCCTAGGGAAAGTGTGTGGACCCCCGATGAAAAAGACAAACATCTCTTCCCATACAATTCTACCATTATCATGTGCCCCCCTAAAAGGTCATATATCTGATGCCCCAAAGATATAAAACTGCATTTGGCTTTGGAAAGGGCCCAAGTCTATCATGGGTCCAGATCATAAAAAGGCTTCTGCTGGTGGGAGAGTAATAGAAAACGCTCTCTCTAATAAGATGTAAAGAGAAAAAATATAGTTTGATCATGGATAGAGTCACTGAGAGTATGATCTTAAGATGCAGACTCAGCTAGACAGTCTAAGTCTGAAGTTGGAGCTTCATGTACAAGAGAGAATATGTCCCCCACTCCCAGAGTGCAATCACACAGTCACACATGCACACACCAGCACTAATATTAAGCAATAACCTCAACTGCTGAGGGAGGGGCAGGGGTGTAAGAAGAAGAAAGATAGGAAAGAAGGAAGGAGGAAAGTTAGTTTTGCTTTTTTTCAGAGACACGTTAAAAAAATTAAAAGACTAGTCTTAGACAGGGAAAATCACTTTTAAACATATAGTGGCTAAAGGAATTATATCTAGAATATGTGTGAAGAGTTCTGAAAATTAGTAAAAACAGTCTAATTAAAATACGCAAAATATTTACGACATTTTATGGGATTTGATAACAAGCAATATAGCATTAAAAATTCTATACATAATTAACCATTAGGAAAAATGCAAATTGAAACTACAACAAAATACTACTATACCTATAATGATGCTAAACAAAAACCAAACAACATAAAAATTCCGGAGGCAGATAATGATATAGAGTAACCACAAATCTTGTAAAATACTGGTAGAAATGCACCAGCACTCCAACTTCGAACAAGGGTTCAGAGGTTCATTACTAAAGGCAAGTATCCACTTACCCTAGATCAAACAATTTGTACTTTGGTACTTACCCGGGAGAAATAAAAACTTATGTTCACACAAAAACAAATGTATAGCAGATATAGTTGTAATTGTCAAAAGAGAAATAACACAGATGTCCTTCAACTGATGAACAGATACACAATGGTGGCATATGTATACAAGGAAATATTATTCAACAATAAAAAGAGTCAATTATTGGTAAAGAACTAATATGAATGATTCTCCAATGCATGATGGTAAGTGGAAAAAAAAAAACTGACCTTACAAGATTGCTTTCAGAATGATTTTCTTTGTGTGCTTTTTCTGGTTCATGCAAGCAGATCAATGGTTGCCAAAGACGGGATACAGAGAATGGTTTGATACAAAGAAGCAAGAGGGAATGTTATTCCAATAATGGAAGTGTTCTATTTAATTTGGCCTTATAAAGCTATTCATTTGTCGAAACTCATAGAATTGCACACTTAAAAGAGCAAAAGTTTGGTTTGTTGATCATATCTTGATAATCTAATTAAAAAACAAGTGTTAACAGGAAGCACAATTGAATCTTTGAAAGGGTGACATGAAAGACGATATTTCACGCATTACTGTTAATACTGAGCGCAGACTGTAGTTATAAAATATAATAAATTCCACAGCAATGGAATTCTGTTTGTACTGTTGATGTGAAAATTGCATAAGATTTTTTATAGTAGAAATCTAAGGTATTTTATAATCCGCAGTAAAATCATACAGATCTCATACATGTAGAATGTAGGTCATAACATTGACTATGGTGTACTTAATAGAAAGAAGCCACTTCTATTTTTTTAAATGTTCAATGAAAAAAATATATATTCTAACTCTTCTAAAATAAATTTTAATAATTATTATTTTTCAGAAATAACATTGATGATATAAAGCATGAAACATCAGTCAACATACCAGGTTGACTCAGAATTAAATGCCACAATATAGATCACATCATAATCAATGATCAGTAACTAAATAATAATGTTACACAGGGCTATAGGACTATTTTTATCTAAAAACTGCCAAAAGTTAACTTTGGTGAGGTAGTTAATGTTAAACATGAATGCAAATATGTTAGCAAACAAACTTAGCCCAAATACCTAACCTTAGCAATACACTGGCTATTTTCATTTCAATAACTACTAATTTTATTCTTCAAATACAAATTAATTTTGTCATGAACTACATACACTAAGCTCTCAATAGCCCCACCGACATTAAGCATCTGTTAAGAAGTCTGAGCCAGGCCCTGGCCAGTTGGCTCAGTGGTAGAGCGTCGTCCTGGCATGCGGGGGACCCGGGTTCGATTCCCGGCCAGGGCACATAGGAGAAGTGCCCATTTGCTTCTTCACCCCCACCCCCTCCTTCCTCTCTGTCTCTCTCTTCCCCTCCCGCAGCCAAGGCTCCATTGGAGCAAAGATGGCCCAGGCACTGGGGATGGCTTCTTGGCCTCTGCCCCAGGCGCTAGAGTGGCTCTGGTAGCTGCAGAGTTACCCCCCCCCCCGAGGGGCAGAGCATCGCCCCCTGGTGGGCGTGCCGGGTGGATCCCGGTCGGGCGCAAGCGGGAGTCTGTCTGACTGTCTCTCCCCGTTTCCAGCTTCAGAAAAATACAAAAAAAAAAAAAAAAGAAGTCTGAACCATTGAATATATTTTACATCTTTGGGTAAGGATGCCAGACTGCCTTTGCAGAGTAATAATGTTTTAAAAATCCAGTAAAACAATTATGCCATGAATCGCATTTTGTTTTTTAAACACATTCAGTGAAAAATAGTAAAACAAAACAAGATACAGTCATTTTAACAATTGTTTTTTTAAAATATTTTATTGTCTTACTTATATTTTTCTGAGGAAAAGAATACTTTAAGCATAGCTAGAAAATCTCCTGATTATATTCATATTTCTCCATAGTATTGCAAAAAAAAAAAAAACACCTAAAAAAAGAAGCTAAGGATAAAAATGACTTTTCCAATAATTGTAAATTGTTTTGCTATTTATTTGGATCACTTTACAAAGGATGTTAATTTTTGGTTTGACATATGAGATATTAATGCATTATTTATTATTGTTTGTCTTTAAAAATCAATTTTATATATTAAAAAAACTTCTAATCAAGAAATTTAGAGATATGAGATGTGAGTTCAGTTTGCTTCAATCTCCTATCTCTACATCTCTGAACTTAAACTCACTGTAATGTTTTTATACCTTCATTATTAAGTGAAGTTAATAGATTTCAAAATGTCAGAAGTCAGGAATAATTTTGATAAATTTTTAATTCCTTAAATATTATAAACCATTTTTCTTACAGTTTGACAAGGAGCATTTTTATATTTATTTTTAAATATAAAATATAAAGTCACTACAGGTTTTTAAATTACACACTATAAGCAAGATCATAGAAATGTACTATTCTCACAATATCCTAGAAAATATCTAATGGTAGGGAATTTCCTAAATCATGCTTTCTTGGATATTTAGAATTTTCGTTTAGTTCTTCTAATCCTGTGTTTTTTTAACTGTGTAGTTGCCCAATGTCGTTTTCCTTTAATAGTTTGTATTTATGGTTCCAAGATTAACAAGAGCAATGGCTGGGATACACTGTGGTTCCCAATGCAGCATTTTTAGTGTACATTCCAGTTTTGATTGATTGGGAAATTATTAGGTTTTAAGGGTTTTTTTGTTTGTTTTTAATTTCTCTGCAGATGTATCTAAAATTTCTCCAAAGCGAACTCAGGTATCTTTGTCATATATTCCATGACAGTTATGAGTTAAAATGATCATTGAAGAGTTCATTTGAGTAAAGAGAAAACTAGTTTGGAGAAAGCACTGGAAAAATCATCAAGGAGTAAAATTGAAGTTTCGTTTTTCCTTTCTGCCTGCCTTCATCTGTAAATTTAATACCTAATTCACTTCACTTGCTATTCTAAGAGCAGAGCGGTATGATCAGTGAGCCTTCTGCTAATATTGACCACATCTGGGATAAACTGGCAGGTTTTTAGATTTCATAAGGTGGGTAAAGCCTCATCAGTAATCAGTTAGAATACGTGTTCTCGTACATTTACAGAGAAGTGTGAAATTAAGTGTAAGTGTCACTTTCCTGGGAGTGTTTGCATTTTATGTCTTCTGACTTTTCGAGGAATAAAAAGGATTGGTGCTCAGTTAAAGATGCTGGACACAATTGCACAGAATGAGAAGGGTTTAGTCAGATAAGAACACATCTCCGAGCCTCCATTGACGGTATGCAATCTGTCTGTACTCTACCCATGCCAGTCGTATTTCTTTTCATTCAACAGTCGTGGAACCCAGGCTGAACCATTTTCTGTAACTGCTTAAAACAATATCAGTCAGAATTCTACATAAATCAGTTATCTATTACCTCTTCCCACACATCAACAATAAGAATCATACCCCGAATTTTGTGTAACATCTATCAGTGGAAAGGACATTTACGGAAAGATATGTGCTTGCCATAAATTTCCGTAAACACCAAGAAACAATCTGCCTTCATAATTTAGAGTGCCAGCTAAGTAAAAACAGGACGTGTGGTGAATTATTGCTCCCTATAGTCATAATGTGCCTTGTTTCATTGCCCATAAAACAATATGAAAAGTGTCACTGTGATGGGTTCAGTAGCTGTAGCATATGCCAGAATATTTTCCTGACAGCATCTTTCCTGAAATGTCTAACAAAACAGGTAGCTTATCATGAGCTGATGCATATGTAAGTCGAAAACATGTCTTGCCTACTTGAAAAGGCCCTCAAAGAAAGCACAAGGTTGCTAAATTGTTAGTATTATTCCAGTAATTAAATGCTCAAGAAGTTGGATGGTGGCATTGGCATGTTCGTAGGGCCTGTTGTGCAGTCACATAATCATGTCCTATTCAAAATATGCGCCCACAACTTAATGTTTGGATGCTCACACACAATCTGTGCCAAGAATTGCATGTTGTCGCCATTGCTTAGCATTTAGGAGGCAATGCTACTCTCTGAAACAGCAGTAACATTTTCTAATCTAATACAGTCTTAGAGAAAGATACCCTGTTCTCACAATGTTATTGGTAATAGAAGCAAATAAGTGAAAAATAATCAAAGCAAGAGGTTGTACATTAGGTTGAAGAATTAATAACTTACTACTTGTAATTGAGGTATAATTGACATATAATATTATATTAGACGTCATGGAAATGGCGCCGTGAGAAGCGCGTCCGACAGCTCTCCCCTAAATCACAACAAATTTATCAACTAGAAACAGAAAAATTTATCCTCGGAGCATTCCGGAGTTCCACACAAACTGAAAGCAAAAGGACTGTTATCACTTGAATCTGAGAGACAAGGGTGTGGAGGAAGCTACCGCAGCAGCGACGCTCATTCAAGCCGCGAGGGAGTGCGCCTGCGTGCTATCAATAAGACCACCCTCAGATGCCGATAAGAAAGAGGAAATCGAATATTATGGATACAAAAGAAAGAGAGGTAACACAAATAGATGTGGAAAAATCTATGGAGAAAAGACTTAACATATTGGAAGCCTTGGAGCTAAATGACAGAGAATTTAAAATAGAAATCTTAAAAATACTCAGAGATATACAAGAAAACACAGAAAGGCAATATAGGGAGATCAGAAAACAACTCAATGAACACAAAGAATATATTACCAAGGAAATTGAAACTATAAAAACAAATCAAACAGAAATGAAAAACTCAATTCACGAGCTGAAAAACGAGGTAACAAGCTTAGCTAACAGAACAGCCCAGATTGAAGATAGGATTAGTGAAATAGAAGACAAACAACTTGAGGCACAACAGAGAGAAGAAGAAAGAGACTCAAAAATAATAAAAAACGAGAAAGCCCTACAGGAATTGTCTGACTCCATCAGAAAGAATAACATAAGAATAATAGGTATATCAGAGGGAGAAGAGAAAGAAAATGGAATGGAGAATATACTCAAACAAATAATAGACGAGAACTTCCCAAGCCTGTGCAAGGAACTAAAGCCTCAAATTCAAGAAGCAAACAGGACACCAAGTTTTCTTAACCCCAACAAACCCACTCCAAGGCACATCATAATAAAGATGACACAAACCAATGACAAAGAAAAAATTCTCAAGGCAGCCAGGGAAAAGAAGAGTACAACATATAAAGGAAGGCCTATTAGATTATCATCAGATTTCTCAGCAGAAACTCTACAAGCTAGAAGAGAGTGGACCCCAATATTTAAAGCCCTGAAAGAGAGGAACTTTCAGCCAAGAATACTATACCCATCAAAGCTATCCTTCAAGTATGAAGGAGATATAAAAACATTCACAAATACAGAAAAGATGAGAGAATTTATCAACAGAAAGCCCCCACTCCAGGAAATACTAAGGGGGGTTTTCCAACCAGATTCAAAGAACAAAAGAAAACAACACCACAAGTAACAGCTCCACCAAGAACACAATAAAACCAAACTTAAACTGTGACAACAAAGGAAAAAAAGGGGGGAGAGGATGGAGATTAACAGTAGCAAAGGATGATGAAGTGCAGAAATACTTATAAGATAGGGTACTACAATGAATATGGTAGGTACCCTTTTCATTACTTAATGGTAACCACCCTTAAAAAAACCACCACAAAAACACTTGACTTAAAAAAGGTAGCAACAGAGGAAAGAAGTATGGAACACAAACAAACAAAAACAAATTGATAGAAAAACAAAAGAGAAGAATCAAACTAGATACAAAACTAACAGAAAGCAATTTATAAAATGGCAGTAGGGAACCCACAAGTGTCAATAATTACACTAAATGTAAATGGATTAAACTTACCAATAAAAAGACACAGAGTAGCAGAATGGATTAAAAAAGAAAATCCAACTATATGCTGCCTACAAGAAACACATCTAAGCAACAAGGATAAAAACAAATTCAAAGTGAAAGGCTGGAAAACAATATTCCAAGCAAACAACACCCAAAAAAAAGCAGGTGTAGCAATACTCATATCTAATAATGCTGACTACAAGACAGAAAAAGTACTCAAAGACAAAAATGGTCATTTCATAATGATTAAGGGGAAGTTGAATCAAGAAGACATAACAATCCTTAATATATATGCACCAAACCAAGGAGCACCAAAATATATAAGACAGCTACTTATTGACCTTAAAACAAAAACTAACAAAAATACAATCATACTTGGAGACCTCAATACACCGCTGATGGCTCTAGATCGGTCATCCAAACAGAGAATCAATAAAGATATAGTGGCCTTAAACGAAATACTAGAACACCTGGATATGATAGACATCTACAGGACACTTCATCCCAAAGCGACAGAGTATACATTTTTCTCTAGTGTACATGGAACATTCTCAAGAATTGACCATATGTTGGGCCACAAAGACAATATCAGCAAATTTAGAAAAATTGAAATTGTACCAAGCATATTTTCTGATCACAAAGCCTTGAAACTAGAATTCAACTACAAAAAAGAGGGGGAAAAACCCACAAAAATGTGGAAACTAAACAACATACTTCTAAAAAATGAATGGGTCAAAGAAGAAATAAGCGCAGAAATCAAAAGATATATACAGACAAATGAAAATGAAAATACGACATATCAGAATCTCTGGGATGCAGCAAAAGCAGTTAAATAAGAGGAAAGTTCATATCACTTCAGGCCTATATGAACAAACAAGAGAGAGCCGAAGTAAACCACTTAACTTCACACCTTAAGGAACTAGAAAAAGAAGAACAAAGACAACCCAAAACCAGCCGAAGAAAGGAGATAATAAAAATCAGAGCAGAAATAAATGAAATAGAGAACAGAAAAACTATAGAAAAATCAATAAAACAAGGAGCTGGTTCTTTGAAAAGATCAACAAAATTGACAAACCCTTGGCAAGACTCACCAAGGAAAAAAGACACAGGACTCAAATAAATAAAATCCAAAATGAAAGAGGAGAGATCACCACAGACATCATAGAAATACAAAGAATTATTGTAGAATACTATGAAAAATTATATGCCACCAAATACAACAATCTAGAAGAAATGGATAAATTCCTAGAACAATACAACCTTCCTAGACTGAGTCATGAAGAAGCAGAAAGCCTAAACAGACCAATCAGCAGGGAGGAAATAGAAAAAACTATTAAAAATCTCCCCAAAAATAAAAGTCCAGGCCCAGACGGTTATACTAGTGAATTCTATCAAACATTCAAAGAAGACTTGGTTCCTATTCTACTCAAAGTCTTCCAAAAAATTGAAGAAGAAGCAATACTTCCAAACACATTTTATGAGGCCAACATAACCCTCATACCAAAACCTGGCAAGGATGGCACAAAGAAAGAAAACTACAGACCAATATCTCTAATGAATACAGATGCTAAAATACTAAACAAAATACTGGCAAACCGAATACAACAACATATTAAAAAAATAATACATCATGATCAAGTGGGATTCATCCCAGAATCTCAAGGATGGTTCAACATACGCAAAACGGTTAACGTAATACACCATATCAACAAAACAAAGAACAAAACCACATGATCTTATCAATAGATGCAGAAAAGGCTTTTGATAAAATACAACACAATTTTATGTTTAAGACTCTCAACAAAATGGGTATAGAAGGAAAATATCTCAACATGATAAAGTCCATATATGATAAACCATCAGCCAACATCCTATTAAACGGCATAAAACTGAGGACTTTCTACCTTAAATCAGGAACAAGACAGGGTTGTCCACTCTCTCCACTCTTATTCAACGTGGTGCTAGAAGTTCTGGCCAGAGCAATCAGACAAGACAAAGAAATAAAAGGCATCCATATCGGAAAAGAAGAAGTAAAGCTATCACTTTTTGCTGATGATATGATCCTATACATCGAAAACCCGAAGGACTCCACAAAAAGATTATTAGAAACAATAAACCAATACAGTAAGGTCGCAGGATACAAAATTAACATACAAAAGTCCATAGCCTTTCTATATGCCAACAATGAAATATTAGAAAACGAACTCAAAAAAATAATCCCCTTCACGATTGCAACAAAAAAAAATAAAATACCTAGGAATAAACATAACAAAGAACGTAAAGGACCTATATAATGAAAATTACAAAGCATTGTTAAGGGAAATCGAAAAAGATACAATGAGATGGAAAAATATTCCTTGTTCTTGGATAGGAAGAATAAATATAATCAAAATGGCCATATTACCCAAAGCAATATACAAATTTAATGCAATTCCCATCAAAATCCCTATGAGATTTTTTAAAGAACTGGAACAAAAAATCATCAGATTTATATGGAACTATAAAAAACCCCGAATAGCCAAAACAATCCTAAGGAAAAAGAATGAAGCTGGGGGCATTACAATACCTGACTTTAAACTATATTATAGGGCCACGATAATCAAAACAGCATGGTATTGGCAAAAAAATAGACACTCAGACCAATGGAACAGAATAGAAAGCCCAGAAATAAAACCACATATATATGGTCAAATAATCTTTGATAAAGGGGCCAACAACACACAATGGAGAAAAGAAAGCCTCTTCAACAAATGGTGTTGGGAAAACTGGAAAGCCACATGCAAAAGAATGAAACTCGAAAAAAAAAATATTATATTAGGTTCAGGTGTATAACAACGTTTCAATATTTGTATACATTGCAAAATTATCACCACAGTTTAGTTCATATAAGTCCCTGTATAGTTAATATATAGTCAATTTTTCTCTTGTGATGAGAACTTTTAAGATCTGTTGTCTTGTAAACTTGCAAATATGCAATAGAGTATTATTAACTATAATGACCATGCTGTACATCACATCTCCAGTATTTATTTAATTTATAATAATTTCCTACTATTCAATAATGGTTTAATAAGCAAAATACAACCACAGGATATGATTTAAATATATTCAAGCCCTGGTTTAGAATATATAGATGACTATAGTAATAAGTGATTAGACCTTACACCATAAATAATCAACAGACATTCTAGTTACATACAAATGCTCAACTAAAACTTTCACTGTATCTCTTCAACCCACTAACCTATCAACAGCAAATACAACAAGCCCAGGGACAGGTCAATAAAGAAAAGTTAATATACAGAATTCAAATATATGACTAATTAAACAAAATATATTCTAGCATTCAAGTTATTCTTTAAAAAGTTATGTTCTAATTTTTTCAAGTCTTTCATTAAATTAATACAATCTGCCATTTCTACCTTTTTCTCATCATTTTCTCTGTCATCTTCTTCTTTCCCTCAAATTCTTTCTCCTTTATGCATTTCAAACTGCTGAAAAGTAAAAAAAGTGTCAAAGGCTAGCTTTTAAAATGTTTTCTTCATTAAAAGAAAATTACGGTACATCATATTTTGCACTTCAAGACGATGCTCCAAAAACCAAGCTCTCTGGCCGGTGTTTATATCATCATTTTAAGAAAAAGAATAGTAATTATTCAGAAGTTAAGTTTTATAAAGAGAAAAAAAAGCTTTACTGGTCTAAGAATAATTCTATTTGGTCGGGTGCAATTGCCTTAGACTTGATCTTTGTAAATAAAAAAAAAGAAAGAAAAAAAAGCATGTAGTAACTTTATTGTTAATATGTTGTTGATTTCTCTTTAAAAATATATATAAATATAGAACAGTAATCTCATTTGTCTTATTTAAATGTCTTAGTTATGTTTCTACTCTTATAGGAGTTAATGTGATATATACTGTATAATAACTACTTGACTATTTTTCATTGTGGATAAATATAGTACTCCACATATTTTTTTAAACTAATGATTGCCCATGTTAGTCAGGTCACAATTATACCTTCACATACTATTAAATTGTGCCAAAATGTGCATGACTAATAGGCCATTGCAAATAGAATATGGAACATGAAGGCTAGATTTATAGTTTTTGCCTAGTGATTGTTCTATCTTAGAACATTTGTTTAAGCCTGTGATGTTTTTTAATCTGTGGAACGGGGACATTATCAATATGTTCTTCCAGAACTAATGTGACGATAAAGAAGACCATAATAAAGTACTGTGTACACTTTAAATGGGAAAATAAATGCTTGCTCAGAACAGATTTGTTTTCCTGCGTTAGGGAATTTAGACAGTGCCCCAACCTTAGATGTGTGATGTTCTCGGCGGTTTTCTATGTGATGATCATGGAAATGTAAATTTGGCCAAGATAAAAACAGAAACTGCCGTTTAGAGAACATAGTGCCACAAAACAAGGGCTAGCCATCTTTAATAGATAGTTAATATGACATTAAAAAGCATAACACTTTTATAAAGTATTTATATTCTGTTTCATGTCACGATACCTTGTGTATGCTTACTACTTTGTAATCTTTTTATTGAACATTGAGGAAACTGTTGTTCTTTCTTACAATTTAATTCCAGAAACCAAAAATGAGAAAGGGAATGATGTTGTTCTAGCTGGGAATCACTTTGGGTTTACAAAAGACTTCCAAGTCACCTTTCTCCCAGGAAAACATGAAGTTTATCAATCAACTTTGGATTATCTGCCCCCCCTAAAATGTAGAAGCTTCTTCATTATTCAGAGTTTTGAAAATTTTGAATAAATCTCCCTCTTTCTAGTAACATCAGACTATAAATTAGTATGACTCTGAGTAGAAAAAATTAGGCTTTACTGGAAAATGCCTTTGACTGATGTTTGTCTCTTACAGTGGTAAATATTTGACTGACTGCCTCATGAAAATAAACAATTCATTTGAGGCAGTCAAAAAGTCAATCTCCCCTAATAAAATTCAATTAAAAAAAAGGAAAAAGAAGTGAATCTTGCTTATCTCTGGCCCAGAAGTCCATAAAACAGTTTCTCAGCCATTTACAAATAAGTGAAAGTGTCTCTTTATTACAGTATTATAGTCATGGAGTCATTGTTTTAGTAACATGTTATTCAGACAATATTAATCCTGATATTTTAAAGCGTAACAATTTTGCAAGTTTTCTAGAAAGCCAAGTTGGGAAGGATTCTATCTTGGTTTAAGACTTATATGATCATTTTGACTTGTTCATGGATTGTGAAATTTCTTCATCTTAAAATTATCCTTTTTATTGAAGTTTCTTAAGGATCTATTTGAAAACTCATCAAATATTTTTTTTCTAATATAAATAACAACTCCATGCAGAACTGGTAATACAGGTTTTTTTCAACACAACTGTGTATTTACAAATTAAGATACCAAGTTTGACTTGATTTGCCATTTGACCCCATTTTATTCTTAGACATAAAGGGCTTTATATCTTAATTATATAATGGTTATTATAGTAACCAGCCCTCTAGATCATATAGAAACCAACTGTTACTTTCAAAATATTCATCTAAGTTTATTGGTATATTGAGATTAATCACAATAATAAGATTTAGGGTTATTAATAGCCATAAATAATATATCTGTTTCTCCTAATAAATCATTTTATTGTGTAAACTGATGGCCAATTAGTATAATAACTGAAATAAATTATGAGGTAAATTCTTTACTGGTATCCAAAAAGCTGAGCTGCTAATGTGAGTAGGGTGAATGAGATTTACAACATACATATTTCATTAGGGAATACATATAATATATCATCACAATTCATGTGTTGATTGCTAATTAAAAGTAATGTTCATGATAATTATTTTAGCTGGTCTTTTGCATTTGGATATATTAGGGATTGATTGGGAAGGTTGTATAACATATACATCATTTTACCTTCTTTACCTTTATATCTCCTTTAATTAATTAATTAATTTATTTATAAATTTATTTTGAAAAAGAGTGAGAGGAACAGTTAGGGACAGACAGACAGAAAAGGAGAGAGATGAGAAGCATCAGTTCTTTGTTGCTGCACCTTAGTTGTTCATTGATTGCTTTCTCATATGTGCCTTGACCAGGGGGCTCCAGTAGAGCAAGTGACCCCTTGCTCAAGCCAGCAACCTTGGGCTTCAAGCCAGTACCCTTTGGTCTCAAGTCAGTGACCATAGGGTCATGTGTGTGAGCTCACGCTCAAGCCAGCAACCTAAGGGTTTTGAACCTGGGTCTTCCACGTATCAGTCTAATGCTGTATCCACTGTGCCACCATATGGTCAGCCTCCTCTAACTTTTAGATATAATGCTATTTCTAATCCAGAAAGGGAAATATATAATTTTTAAAATAATTTTATTTCAAAATATATTGCTTACTACATAAAAATTCTGTTTTATAACTTTTTAACACTCTGAGGATTACTTGATTTGTTTTGTTCTTAGAATAGAAAAGCTTTCAAGAATTTTGCCCAAAAATGAATTTTATTTAAGGCAAACTATATTTAAAACACTATCATCAGGACCTGGCCAGTTGGGTCAGTGGTAGAGCGTCAGCCTGGCGTGCAGGAGTCCCGGGTTCGACTCCCGGCCAGGGCACATAGGAGAGGCGCCCATCTGCTTCTCCACCCCTCCCCCTCTCCTTCCTCTCTGTCTCTCTCTTCCCCTCCTGCAGCCGAAGTTCCATTGGAGCAAAGTTGGCCCAGGCGCTGAAGATGGCTCCATGGCCTCTGCCTCAGGTGCTAGAATGGCTCTGGTTGTAACAGAGCAACGCCCCAGATGGGCAGAGCATCGCTCCCTGGTGGGCATGCCGGATGGATCTCGGTCGGGCGCATGTGAGAGTCTGACTGCCTTCCCATTTCCAACTTTAGAAAAAACAAAACAAAACAAAAAAACCCACACTATCATCAGAAAAGCATGATTGTCACCAAAAACAAATAAATAAATCACAAGAAAATTAAAATTTTCACTAATATCTTTCATGAATAAAGAAGTAGAAATCATCAACAAAAATAGAATATACATAAAAGTCAATTGACTAGAATTAACAAACAAGTTATTCAAGATCAACAGATAAAATGTAAACATTAATATTGTATTTCTATACTATAATAGAAAATGATAAAAAATAAAATTAATAAAATACAATAAAATAATGGGGAATGAATATAAATAAAAGTAGTGAAATTATATGTACTAAGACTACCAAAACTGCCTAAAATTAATTTTCTAAAAAAATCTAAATGATTGAAGCCAAATTGGATTTCCATGGGTTGAAAGATTCATTTCACTTAAAAAAACTACAATCTACAAAAAAGCAAATGAAATTTAACATTAGTATTAAGAAGTATAAATCAAAACCATGATGAAATGCTACAGTACACCCAACAGAATAACAAGTATAAAAAGAAAAGCAATTACAAATGCCAACGAGAATGTGGACAAATCAGAACCCTCTGACATTGCTGTTACTTAGATATGTAAAATGTTGCATGAATTGGCTGATTGGCTCAGTGGATAGAGCATTGGTCCTGTGTCTGGACATTCCAGGTTCAGTTTCCGGCCAGGGCACACATGAGAAGTGACCGTCTGCTTATCTTCTCCTCCTTCTCCCCTTTCTTTCCCTCTTCTCCTCCCACAGGCTCAATTGGTTCAAGCATCAGCTCCAGGTGCTGACAATAGCTGGGTTGGTCCCAGTGCTTCAGAGTCAGGTGCTAAAAACAGTTCAGTTGATTTAGGCATTTCCTCAATATGAGGGTTGCCAGGTGGGTCTCAGTCAGGCACATGCAGGAGTCTGTCTCACTTATCTCCCCTCCTCTCACTTAAAAAAACATATATTGCACTTTATAAGTTTAGAGTTTCTCTGTTGTCATTCATTTTTTTTTTTACTTTTGATTTTTTTTTAATAATTTTATTTTTTTAATGGGGTGACATCAATAAATCAGGATACATATATTCAAAGATAACAAGTCCAGGTTATCTTGTCGTTCAACTATGTTGCATACCCATCACCCAAAGTCAGATTGTCCTCTGTCACCTTCTATCTTGTTTTCTTTGTGCCCCTCCCCCTCCCCCTTTCCCTCTCCCATTCTCCCCTCCCCCCCCCCGTAACCACCACACTCTTATCAATAAATCAGAAAAAACCAGGAACTGCATTATTCCATACGTAGGTGGGAATAAAAGTGAAACTAAGAGCTCTTGTCATTCATTTTTATGCAGGTATCACCTGGATTTCTTACTCCTCCTCTAAGCAAATTAGGAGGCAAGTAACTGCCTCCAAAAGGCTGATACTCTGGCTACCACTATGGCTATGAGTAATAAAGTTTCTTTCATCCATGATGCAGAAGCCTTGTGTGTTCTAGTAGCTTTTATAGAATTCTGGCAGGGCAACTTGTTAGCTTGCAAGTGGGGCAAAACATATCATTCTTCACGGTTCTTTACTACTCTTATACTCCATTCTTCCTTTTTGTTTGATTTTTGTTTTTTGGTATAGAGATTAAGCAGGATCTTTTTTGGACGCCTATGGAAGACGTGTTACCTCTCTAGTGTGATTTGAAAAGAAGAGGTAAGGTTGGGATTTATTCCTGGCTCAACAATTTCCTCACTTGTAAATTAGAGAAAATATTAATTTGTTTTTCATAAAGATTTTGTATGTATTAAATAAGGCACTAGATGTAAGATATTGAGAATATGTGATATTTATAAGGTTCAGTATATTATCATCACCTGTTTACTAATATAAAAACTGTCTTTCTTATGTATGTATTCATATTTAACTTTAAAGAAGACTATGAGACCTTCAGGGCAAAAGTAAGATGACATTCTAAGTCAATGTTCCAAAAATTAAATGGGCAGTAAAAATTTTTATCCTTATTATTTTGAATAAGTATTATCAGAAAAAAATAATAAAATTTTTTTATTAAAATTCAATTGATATATGATTTTATGGATAGTGTGTAACAGAACTATAATTATGAGATTAAACACTATTTAATGTAATCAATATCTTATCAACTTTAATTTACTGATACAGGTGTGACTAGATATTTGAGTGACTTGATAAGAAATTTGACTTTATTTCTGTTATTTCATATATTAATACCTCAGTTCCTCTTTAAGAATAATGCCCCGGATTAAAATAAAAGTAGAAGAAAAGAAGATAGACATATTAACTAGTAAGACATTCAGTGCATTCTTCCATCTAAATTTCTTTCTTCCCCAACATTATTGATTTTGGCCCACAGATAAACCCAGTCACCGTGAGTGATAAACTATCACCAGATTCCATTGACTTTTTTCTCTTTTTGTGGTAGTTTTTGTCAGCTCAATAAATTATCCTTGGCTTATACTTTGTTCTCTAAGACATTAATCAAGATTTTTAAAAAATGTTGGATTCTCACACATTTAGAAGGATAAAGCCAAATATAGCCTAAAAGGGATATCCAAGCTATTGTTCCCTTAAAATGCCTTGATCTGATTCATAGAATATCAATATAATTGCTAGTTATTAACAATCAGAAGTGGTTTATTTTCATTCATTTTTAATGTGTTAATGAATTAAAACAAAAATTTTGCTTTTGTTTTCTCTATGCACTTATTCTTCACCAGTCATACAAGTTATTTCTATAATTGCAAGTAGTGAAGATCAAACCAGATAGTCACAATGGTATCCTTAATAACCACAAACTTTTATTGAATGGCTTAGTTTTTGCCAGATGTTATATTAAATAATATCTATCTATCTATCTATCTATCATCTATCTATCTATCTATCATCTATCAATTCATGTACCTGTTGATCTAAAATTATTACATCTAAATCTGTAAGTTGATACTCTTATTTTCTAATTTATAAATGCATAATGAGGCTATATAACCTTCTCAAGCTAACAAATTTAGTATATAGTGAGTCGAAAATCTGAAAGCAGGTCATCTTATTTAGAGCCTGTAGGCTTTTGAGTACTAAATTTTATATACTGCCTCTTTAATGTAGCAGCAGAGTTATATATGATAATTAAATACTCCATTTAGAATTTTAAAAGTACTCTCAGAGTAGCATTTTATTACAAGACACACAAAATTATCAAAATACACTAAAAACAAAAAGAAAAGTGATTTATCAAAAACAAAATACATTATTTTGCAGCATTTAATAGTTCTAAGAAACAGGTACTGCAGAGACTTGGGAGACATTGGAGAGCTAGTATAAGATTTAATTTGCATATAAAGCTACAGTTTGATCATCTCTCTTACATGATAATTACTTCCCCCACCACACTAGTATTTTTATATTTTTAATGTCATAAAATGTTGCAATTTCTGACTCAAAACTACATTTCACATTGTATAATTTTTGCAACTATTGTATAAAATTTTATAAAATTTGAGGCAAAGAATAATTGTACATACAGTTAACCTATTTTGAACTACAAATGATATTGAATATGATATTTTGACTTTTTTACAAGCATATTTCTTACCTTATCATTTCTATTAAAAGGATCAAGATATTGCCAAGTACTTCCATTACCATTCAAAAGTTCACAAAATACCAATTTTCTTTTTTTTTTTTTTAAGATGTTACTTTTTTTTTTTTTTAATTTTATTTATTCATTTTAGAGAGGAGAGAGAGAGGGAGAGAGAGAGGAGAGAGAGAGACAGGGGGGAGGAGCTGGAAGCATCAACTCCCATATGTGCCTTGACCAGGCAAGCGCAGGGTTTCGAACCGGCGACCTCAGCATTTCCAGGTTGACGCTTTATCCACTGCGCCACCACAGGTCAGGCCTAAAATACCAATTTTCTAATGATCTTCAATGACATTTTAAAAGACTTTAGCACAATTATAACATAAAGACTTATTTTATGTCTACATGATAATTTACTCTTATTTAAGATTTTTTAATACATCCTGAATTTCTATTTATACTTTCTCAAACTTTATATTTGAGAAATAACAAGCAATGAAAAGCTAACATAGGTATAATATTTGGTGTCAAAAAAATAAGAAAGAAAATCAAAGGACAATAGAACAGAAAACAAAATATTTTTAAAAGTATAACAAACTTGAAACAACATATTAAAATGCCATTAAGTAAACCTTAAATTCATTAGCAGTCTGATAAATGATTTTTTGAAAACATGTAATTCATGCTTCTTTCTTACTTAAAACCTATATATTTTTTTCTACTGTAGTTCAAATTAAACTCTAGTTCTTTATTTCAGAAATCAAGCCTACATATTCAGTTTTAAAGTCTCTTGAATTCAGCTTCTCCATATTGTTTTCTGCACTGTAGCCATTATGGCTTGCTTTCTCTGATCAAATTTATTCTTGCCTTCACATCCTTACTCATGGTGTCATTTCTGAAAACAGAAGCTCATGAGCTTCTTGCATGACTGATATTTGTATCATTTTGGACTTTCTATTAAATGACAAGCCTTTAGAAAGGTTTTCTCTGAATACTCAATCTATGGAGCCTCCTCTGCCATTAGCACATTACTCTGCCTATTGCCTTCATCGAACCTCTTGAAGTTATCTTCTATTTTTCTCCTTTTTACTGACCACATTCTATCCTCTAAAATATTCATTTCATGACAGTATAGATATTGTACATTATAATCACTTATATCCTTAACATCATGACAACTGAAACCTAACTAAATACTCAGCATACACTTGTAAAATTAAGAATATTCATTTAGAAATAGGCGATGCATTAAGCTATCATCATTATACACTTCTACCCATTTTTCCACTTTTCTATAACATGGTTTTTGTGAGCATGATGACATATGAAGGGCTGACCTTGCAATAATAAATCTTAGACAAAAATAGGAAGGTCAGTGAAAATAGTGTGAGTTGATGTGATAAACAGCATGAATTATAGGTTTCTTTCACACTGATGAGTTTCTTAAATGTTGATGGATTCACATTTAAAAGGAATATTTCCCTTTTAGGTTAAATAGCACGTTTGATCTTTTTTGTTCAAAAAGGCAGTATTTGTTTATTATTTTTTTTATCACTGTGAAACAAACTGTCATAAGCTAAGTGACTTAAATAATACCCATTCATTTACTCAAAATTCTGTATTTCAAAAATCTGGACATGGAATGGGCTTCTCAATGGCAAAATCAAGGTTTTACAAGGCACTGAGGAAGCCTAGCACTCTTTCCTAAGCTCATATGGTTGTGGAAGAATTAAGTTCCTTGTGGTTACAGGATTGAGGTTGTTGTTTCCTTGCTGGATTCCAGATAAATGCCATCCTGGGCCTCAGGTGCCATTCTTATTCCTTCCTACATGTTCTCCTTCATCCTTCAAGCCAGCGATGGAGAATCTCCCCCATTTCTCCTCATGTCAAATCCCTTTCAAACTCCTGATGTCTTTAAGGGCCCACTTGATTAGGCCACACTCACTAATCATTCTTTCTCAGAACCAACTGTTTCTGTAATGTAACCCAATCATTGCTTGCTTTATTCTGAATTTTTCTTACTTCATGTAATAATTCTACTCTACTTAATTATTTAGAAATATTATTTTCAAAAGTTTTGAAGTTAATAGCTAAATATTTTAATAATTGTTTTATTCTTAATATTTTCTAGAAAAAAAAATGTAACTATTTCAAATTATGTTTTAGATCTCTTGTGGTGTTAATATTAGTTATACCTTTATAGGAGATTTGTTATTTTTTGTAAAAAAATAAGTTATTCAATTAGATTGTGATATGCCTTTTATAGATAGAAATATATATATAAATATAAATATGCTAGAAAATTAAAGAAATGGAACAAATTTAATCGAAGTTCTTATCAAATTGAGAAATAAGACAAAGCTCTGTAAAAAAGAAAGGAAAATATTATTATTTCAATATATTACATATATAAATAGTATATTAAAATATATAATATAATTTCAAATATTCTAAAGATGTCTCAAAATATTCTAAAAAGAATCAAACCATTGGGTCAATACTCAGGAAAATTTTGTCTCTTCAAAACTTTAAAAAAAATTAAGTTTAAAAGAGGTAAAAATATATAAATAATATGTTTTCTAACTTCTCTCTGTATTGATAAAGACAAAAAAGAATAAAATTTCAAAACTCTTTTGAGTAATAAAAATTTGATAAAAAAGATGACATAGCACAGAAAGGAATTAATTCAAATATACTTAAAACACAGTAAGTTGACAATAAATTCTTACCTGATAATATATGCCAAAAAGAAAAAATAATAACTCTAAAACTTCCTTCAATACACTTAGTAATAATATAGAAATAGTCATTATGAATTATCATATATATATTGTGTAGAATAAAGCAAAGAATTAAAATGATATTATATTTTATATTTTAGTAAATGTGAATAATGATGTAAATTATCATTACTCTGATGTTCAAAAAAAATTTTTTTTTGATTCCACACCAAAGCTTTATTGTCTAGCTTGGCCAAGTGGCAGCAACTCCGATGGGGGCCTGCTAGTCGCTGGTGAGATTCATGTTCAAAATTTTAAGAAAGATATTCACATATGTGTATATATATATAATCAAATAATATATTTCTATAGTTCTTAAAGTTTAATTCACAATATAATTATCAAGTTTTAATTTATTAAATCTTACCCCCAAAAATCTAGTGTTCACTATTGTAAAAGCCTAGAAAGAAAGGGCAACTCAATATTAAAGAGCACCTTAAGCACACAGATAAGAATTTTGTTCTCTAAATACAATTTCTCATTTCTAGTAATCAAAACACCTTAGAGAAATGTTTGATTGCAGGCATGGGAAAGAAAATGATGCTCATGTTACATGCTGAGCCTGTAACAACTTGTCTTATCGGACTGCTAGAAGCCAATAATAAAAAATAAATACAAATAAAAAAACGTCAAGATTTTATCAGGAGGACTCATGGGGTCAACAAGAACAGACTTTCCCATTCGTCAAAGATTTAAAAATTTGAACATCAAATAAAAATAACCACAGTAAGTTAATGAGATCAATCAGATTTCATTATGTTACATTAAATACATGAAAATAAATGAAATTATAATATAATTATTTAAAAATTAGTAATTAATAATCTTCAAAAAATAAAAAAATCAACAAGTTGGTTTTGTAACTAAAACAAAATAATAAATAATCAAGCATTTATTTGGATTTCTCATATAAATTTTTCTGCAAAGTAACCACATAACTGATGAGGAAGAATATCTCTTTAAGGAAGTATTCTGTATGTAAATGGACAATGAATAATAGAATATTGCCATTTTAACTTCTATTAGTTAGAAACGGAAGAAAACTTCTTCCATCTGTTAAAAAGTTTAAAGCCAAGACATGTTAGCATCATATTTACTGGTGATGTTTGCAAAAATGAGGAGCAAGAAAGTTGTTTCATTTTAACACTTCTTTTTGGCATTATAATTCCGGTCCTAGCAAATGCAGTGTAGCAGAAATCAATCACTCAATTAATAAGCAAATAATGTAAAAGGCATAAACATTGAAAAGATATATTGATGTTCTTTTATGCTGATAACATGGTTATCAACGTGCAAAAATCCAAAGGAAACAATGGACAAGCTACCTAAAATAAGTGAATTTAATAAGTTCTAAGGATACAAAATCAATATTTAATTTAAAAAGTTGTATGCCAGCAACAAACAACTGGAAAACTAAATTTAAAAATATCATTTATAGTAGCATTGACAAGCATTTAATATCAAACAATAAATTGGAAAATTCACAAATTCAACAAAACTCAAATTTAACAAAGATTGTGTAATATGTTTTTGCTGCATACTATTACATTGTAGAGAGAGATTAGTGAAGACCTAAATAAAAGGAGAAATAGAACATTAAAGGAAGATTCATTCTATTGTTACAATGTTAATTCTATGCATGACGTGTCACCACAATTCTTTTCCTTTTTGTAGAAATGGACAAATTTGAAAATCTGCATGAAAATTAAAATTACCGAAAATATACAAGGGTATCAAAAGAGAACGGTAGGAGAGAAAAAGAATAAAGTTGGAGGACTTGCACTATTTGATTTCAAAACTCAATATAAAAAAGACATTAAATAATTGTATGGAATTGGTGTAAGTAATGCAACACGGTGGAGAGCATAGAAATAGACCACCTAAATACAGTCCATTATTAAAGATGCAAATGCGATACAATGAGAAATTGGAAGTTTTTCTCTAAGTTGTGATTAACAACTGGACATCTTTATAGTTAAAAGCAAAACCAATCTTATATTCACCAAGCTACAGCCGATAAAATAACTTTCTTCCATTGCAGCTTTGTACCAGTCCACGTTAAGCCATTTTGCTTTTACAAAAGACCTAAATTAGAACAGTGATAGCTTTTCTTCTCAAAGCAGCAAGCGTCTTTCTATTTATTTCCTTTAGTTAGCAAAAACAGGTACAAACATTCCTACAACAACAGCATTTTCATAAAAGCAAAAATCTTATTTTCTTTTGGTTAGCAAAAACATGTACAGGTATAGATCTTTCATAAAAGTTTTCTTTTTATAAATCTTTTATTTTTTTGGTAAAATCTTTACGAAGATAGGGATTCTCTTTACTTATGGAAGCTCTCATAGCAGCCCTCTCCTTTTCGTGACTGGAAAACCTGTATAAATATTTCCTCTGGCTCCTGTCTCAGGAACACTTCTATCTACTTCTATTTGGCACTGCCTAATGTAAATCAATTTTTGTTCAGATAAACTTCTAAAATTTTAATATACCTCATTTTAGCAACTATTTGCACTATGGGTATACCTAAGCAATAGAACAAAGCAGACTAATGATACCTGTAATGACACAGATGAACCTTCAAAACACTTTTTTGAACAAATGAAATCAGACTTACAAGATGACATGTTTGAGTCTGTTTAATGAACTTCTGTAACAGATAAAGTTTCTTTTCAATGACAAAAATGTTAGTGTTGTTTGTTTGTTTTTCCAAGGAATGAAGTGGCAATGAGGAGTTAGATATTGATCATGGTTTTAGTTACATGGTTGTACATATTTGATAAAACACAGTTAAGATCTTTTCACTTCACCCATTGAAAATTAAATGTCAATAAGAAGTCTGAAGTTCTTTTTTACTTAAAAATATATGAATGTAAGTCCTGAGCAATAATGAATCTGGCAATAATCCTCAGTGACAACTAACATTCCAAAAAGAGGCTCAATTGCATATTAATTTTCACTTTTGGGGGGAAAACTATTATTGAAGTGCTTTTGGCAATACAGGAAATTTTTATATTATATAATTTCTAGATCTAGCTAGTAGTCATAGAAAATACACTACTCAGAACTCATGTTAACCTGACCAGGCGGTGGCACAGTGGATAGAGCATCAGACTAGGATGCAGAGAACCCAGGTTCGAGACCCCGAGGTTGCCAGCTTGAATGTGGGCTCATTGTGTTTGAGCAAGGCTCACCAGCGTGAGCCCAAGGTCTCTGGCTCCAGCAAGCAGTCACTCGATCGGCTGTAGCCTCCCAGGCAAGGCTTATATTATATATTTATACATAATTTATATGAAATATGATACAAGGAGACAATTGAAATTTCACCATTAGATATATTGTTATATTAAAAAATGTAAAGCCCTGGCCAATTGGATCACTGGATAGATTATTGGCCTGGTACGTTGACATCTGAGGTTCGATCCTTGGTCAGGCCACACATGAGAAGTGGCCATCTGCTTCTCTCCCCTCTCTCTCCCCTCCTCTCTCTCTTCTCCTCTCACAGCCAGTGCCTCCGTTGGTTCGTTGGTTCGAGCAACAGCCCCAGACAGAGGCTGCCAGGTGGGGCCCGGTCAGGGCACATGCAGGAGTCTATCTCTCCTCTTCTCACTTAAAAAAAAATTGTAAGCCAAATCTACTTTTATTAAAAAATAAGAACTTCTTTTTCAGAATCTCTCTCTAAATTAACATTTACATCTATCTTTTTAATATTTTTTACTGATATCATCCCTTTAGTTTGAACCTACATATGCACATATACTGTTCAAACAGCTGGGATATCCCAAGATCCTTATCACCATGACTGTGTTTTTGTTACATTAGTTCCAACGTCCAGACTAACTTCATTCCTCCCTTCTGCCTTAATAAACCTCCCAAGATCCAGTTTTAGTGTAGACTTCTCTACAAAATCCTTTTTTTTTAACTTAAGCATATTTGGTATACAGTATCATGTTAATTATAATTAGCTTCAGTTGAACAAAGCAGGGATACAACATTTTTGTACCTTACATTTTAATCACCCTGCCAGTTCTAGTAATCGTCTGTCACAATATTATTGACTATTATTACCCTTTATTCTCCATTTTCATCCATCCCTCCACACTCTCCCCTCTGGTAACAAGAAATCTTTATTTTACTTTTCTGTGAAATTCGCCCTCCATTAAATTCATTGTGAGCATGAACGCTGCTATCAAATAGTTTAAAGTCTCCTGGTATTTCAAAGAAAGCAAACCAGAAAATGACTAATGACATGGTCCATGGCCAAATAAGTGATATAAACCATAGCGCATGCCCGAGGCAAGAGATTTCACCAAGGACTGGTATAAGATTTGTGTTTATTGAAAAATGGCAATACAGACACACAGAGGAATGCTTCAGGTTTTCAGGATAAGATCAGGAAATAACTTTGGGAATACGTAAAAGTGTGAGGAACAACTATTACTCATCCGTAGAAAATTTGTGAGGAAAGGTACATGAGCACATAGTATATTAAAGAAAGTTTATGAAGCCAAAGAGTTCTCTTTAAAACAATAGAAATTCTAAAGATATATTCCAAAATAATTTTAAAAAGATACTATGCCATAACCTAAATAAAATTATATGCCTTTTAAATAACTGTAACTTAGAACAGGAGACTTTTTTTTTTAATACCAGAAACTTCTGTTGCATTAAAAGAATTGCAAACAGAGCTATAAGGTGAAAACTGATCTGATTTTTCTAGCATTGGTCAAAAGAGAAATAATCTGATTCTGCATGATCTGTAACAGGTATTCAGACAGGATATTCTCTAGAAGAGAGAAGGAATATTCATTTTATTACTACAGCATGATAGAAATATTTCTTAAAGCATATCAGATTTCCTTTGTTCCAATTCAATGATCTCCAGGTAACAATCTTAACTTTCAATTGTTTTCAACACCACTAGGAAAGAATTTCTAATGATACACACTTCAGTTAGCTTGGCAATATTACCCCTCGCACAATAATAAGCAGACACCATGCTTCATTAGTCAGTCTCCTGTGAAATTGGTTCACTTGGTTTGTACCTCATTTTGACAATACTGCTGAGTTAATAAAACAAAATTCATAAAATGGAACACCTAGAATATACACAGAACATTCTGAAAACAGTGATTTAACTCTAACAGTTTTTATCTTAAATGAACTATTCAAAGTAATTGAACAAAAATCTACAAATGTCCAAAAATCTGAGTAGATTTAAAAGAAATACTGTTTGTTAATGATTTTAGTGTTACCTTAATTGATGTACAACTGAAAATTGTTAAGGAATATAGTTAGAAAAAATTTTTAATTGTTACAGGCTTTAAAAATTTTAATAAATATAATGATGTATTTTATATTATAAATATAATGTTATAAATATATAATATTTATATATATAACATTATATATATAATGTTAACATTATATAAATATAATGTTAATTTTATGAGCATATGTATGTATCTAAAGATGAACTGGTTTGAAAATAAAATAAGGAATTTAGAAAGCTAGTTTTTGTAGACTTATACCTAACAGGAACTAATTAGTTATAATTCATAAATAAGTTCTATGAAATAAAAAAGAAAAAGTTATTAATAGATATTTGTATCTATAGTTCAAAAATAACCTTCTAAACAAAGAAAAGGCATAATTGAATATTGATAGTACTAAGCTTTTTAAATAAATGTTACCTAAATTAAGTAACCCAATAAATATTTCCTCTTTAAAAAAGTCTTGGTCTGATAAAATTACTTATTTTTCATATTATCTCAGTAATTTTATTTTCTTCATTTACAAGTGAGAGAAGGGTAAAAGAGAGACAGACGACTCCCATATTTGCCTCAACTGGGATAAACCTGGCAACTTGGATGCTCTGCCCATCTAGGGCCATGCTTGCAAACAAGCTATTTTTAGCACCGGAAGTGGAGGCTCCACAGAACCATCCTCAGCACCCAGAGCCTATGCACTTGAACCAATTGAACCATGGCTGTGGGAGAGAAAGAGGGGCGGGGGAGAAAGAGATAGAAAGGTGAAGGTGAGGGATGGAGAAGCAGATGATTGCTTCTCTGTGTGCCCTGACTAGGAATTGAACCTGGGATGTGCACATGCCTGGTCAACACTCTACCACTGATCCAACTGGCCAGGCCCTCAGTCAGTTCAAATACACTAAAAAACACTGAAATTTATATTTGGGTAATGAAAACAACTTGTCATTTAATTAGAATGAAGACTATTAGTTTGCTCATTTCTTCCAATTTTATTTTCATATTTAGAAAAAGACTCAAAATGAAAAAAACTAAACATAGAAAATTAATAATACAATTTTCTTTATTTCTCTTCTTTATCGTTCATCACAGAATTTATTTGCATGAGAACAGGGTCTCTGATTCTTAAGAATTTGTTTGCATAAACTGTTTCAGCCCACAAAACTTACAAGATTCTCATTAACAAGTATGACTGTATAATCACACATCAATGGATTATAAAAGGGAATGGGAACCCAGAGGTAACATGTGTTCCTCTTTACACAGATGAAGACAGAAAATGTCAGAAAAAATAAGACCCATAAAAACAACTAGTTTTAAGAAAGGCAAAAATTAATTTACTCTTCTTGAAGTCCAAATAATTATTTATATTTCATTACCAAAGAGTGTCACCGAGGTGCTAAGGGGACAAAAGTATGGTCAAATCATTTATTGATGATGTTTTAAATATTATTCATTTTCTCTTGGACTTATTATAGCAAACCACACAAAGGTTAATAGCTTTAGGTGAAGGATGATTAGTCCATGCTGTTCTCTTCCTATTTTAATAATTTCACTTGATGCAAAATGGGAACAATGGTAAAGAAATTTATGAGCATCCTTGTTTCTAGGTTTCTAGTTCTGGAAAGTTTTGGAAAAATATGAGAAAATATAATAAATACCCATTTTTAAATATTATAAATAGTGAATTATTTTGTTTAAATAGATTCTGTTTTTAGAGAAGGATTAGGTGTACAAAAAAAAGAAATGCTTAGTAATTATGTACATAGTTCCTATATACCCCTCCTCCTACTCTCTCACTTCCATCCCAACATATCACACAATTTCCCCTACTATTAACATCTCTTATCCCTGTAATATGCTTGTTCCAGTGTTAAACCAATATTGACACATTAGTATTAACTAAAGATCATAGTTTATATAAGGGTCTAGTCTTTGTATTGTATAGTTCCATGTATGCATGGATCCACCATAACATACCATACCAATTAGGTTATAATTCCACTACTCCAGGTATGCCATGTTCCACCTATGTATGCCTCCCCACCCTTCCTTTACCCTAGAAGTCTCTGATTATTTTACTGCCTCTGAGGTTGTCCTTCTCCAGGAAGTCCTATAGGTGAAATCAGTTTATAGTCACTTCAGAATGGCTTCTTCCACTTAGTATTATGCATTTAAGTTTCTTCCCTGTTTCCCCCTAGCATGATATCTCATTTTGTTTCAATCAGTGAGTACTACTCATTATCAGGATGCACAGTTTCTTTATCCATTCACCTATCGAATAATATATCAGTTGTTCTTCCACAAAGGTTTTGCAAGTATAAATAAAGCCTTTATTAGCATTCATGTGCAGGCTTTTGTGTAGACGTAACTTGTCAACTCATTTGGGAAAAGACTTAGGAACATGATTTCTGGATCATACGGTATGATATAATCATGTTTGGCTTTGTAAAAAACTGTCAAACTGTCATCAAGTGACTAAAGAAATAAACAAAAAAACACAAAACCTCATGACAAAAGATGAATAAAAGGCATTACCTTAACATAATAACGGCCATGTATGACAAGGCCCTAACATTATATTAAGTGTTAAAATAAATCCACCTTTAAATTTGGAACAAGGCCCATTCTTACCACTTCTACTCACCATACTGCTAGAAGTCCTAGTTGAGCAATGAGGAAAGAAAATTAAATAAATTAACAATATCTAATTTGGAAAAAAATGAATAAATGATCTATGGTGAAAAACACCATGATTTTACTGAAACCCCAAGGACTAAGAGATAGAAAATAGTAGAATAAATAAATTCAGTACAATTAAAGCAGAAAAATCAACATACAAAAATCACTTATTTCTGTATACTAACAAACTATATGAAAAGAAAATTGTAATAATCTATTTATTAAAACATCAAAAATAATCAAATACTTAGAAATAAATTTAACTAAGGAAGTAAAAGACTTGTATGCTGAAGTGATAAAATATTGATGAAAAAAATAAAAACGGCCCTGGCCGGTTAGCTCAGCAGTAGAGCATCGGCTTGGCGTGCAGGAGTCCCGGGTTCGATTCCCGGTCAGGACACACAGGAGAAGCACCCATCTACTTCTTCACCCCTCCCCCTCTCCTTCTTCTCTGTCTCTCTCTTCCCCTACCGCAGCCAGGGCTCCATTGGAGCAAAGTTGGCCCAGGCACTGAGGATGGCTCTGTGGCCTCTGCCTCAGGCTCTAGAATGGCTCAGGATGCAACAGAGCGATGTCCCGGAGGGGCAGAGCATCGCCCCCTGGTGGGCATGCCGAGTGGATCCTGGTCAGGTGCATGCAGGAGTCTGTCTGACTGCCTCCCCATTTCCAGCTGTGGAAAAATGAAAAAAAAAATAAAAGAAAAGAAAAATAAAATAAAAGAAAAAAAAAAGAAAAAAGAAAAACTACAAATAAATACAAAGACATTCTGTGCTCATAACTTGGAAGAATTGGTATTGTTAAATTATTCATACTACCCAAAGTGACCCACAGATTCAATGCAATCTCTATCAAAATCCCAATGGCATTTTTTAATGAAAGTTAAAAAAAAAAATCTAAAATTCTCTAAAACAAGAGACTTCATATATTCCTGATTAATTCTGAGAAAAAAAAAACCAGAAAAACAAAAAACAAAAGCAAAAGTAGAGATATTGTGTGTCTTCTCTCTTTCTTTCTTAAAAGTTAGTTAGCCTGGTTAGAAATTTATCAATTTTATTGGTATTTTCAAAGAGCCAGCTTTTGTTTTTTTATCTCTTCTATTGATTGCCTTCAATTACATATTGATTTATTATGTATTTATTTTACTTAAAAAAGGTTTCCACTTTTTTTTTTTTTACTTTTAGGCAAGATATAAAGGTTAGTCTAATATTTGAGTTTTTAAATATATACATAAAATAGAAATGCTTGAGGACTTTAGTTGAAATATTTTTTTCTCCTGACTTAAGATTTTATTAAAAATATTAGAAATATAATTTATTAGAATGAAATTGGTAATGTTTGTGTGGTTGTAGGTATGGTTTATTCAAAAGTCAGTTCATGCAGGAAATGAGGTGGGAGTAAAATTTTACCGTGGAAAAAAAATCACCAACGTTTTACAATGTTTGAGGTTTCTGAGACTATAGAAAAAGTAGCAACTACAGTCTAGCTGAGTGTTTCTTAAGGCACAACCAATCAGTACAAGGTGTCTGTGTAATAAGTTTGCATGTCCTTCAAATATCTGGATAGATAAATAGTGATAGATGATAGGTAGATAGATAGATAGATAGATAGATAGATAGATAGATAGATAGATGATAGATATACATATATAGGTAGAGATAGAGGTACAATTTATTTATATATGCAAACATACACTATACATATTCATATATATATATAAATATGAATACATACATTTTTTGCTATGTTCACCTTAGAGACAGGTGTACATTGTCTCTGAAACTATATTAAAATAACCTCACCTTTTAAAGTAACACTGTCAAGTTTTCCATACCCTATCGTGTATATGTATAGTATTCACAATGTCACAAGAGAAGACTTTGTAAATAAATTAAATGCTCTTCTTATAAAGCTTACTACCAAATTAATTATTATACCACTATTGAAGAGTTTACTATTACTGCAATTTTCCTCAAATAATTAAAAAAAAAATACTCTGGAGATCTCAGTTGGCAGGAGAGGAAAACTGAGAAGGAAGGCAGTTATAAAATACATCTCTCTAGTTCCCATAATGTGTCACACTGAAGTCAGAACATAGTTTATTAACACTATTCAATGGCTCTCCCAAGAAACCTTCCCAAGATAATGGAAGAGCTGGGTCTAGAACACTAGGCTCCATTTCTTCCTTTTTTACACCTAAATTCATTATTTTTTAATTAAGACAAGTCTTTGTCTAAGTTAAAGTCCTAAGTCAGGAGAGAGAAAAAATATTTCAACAAAACTATAGTGGTGATAAAACACAATAAGTAAAAACATATTCAGTGCACTTCCTGAAAACCCATAAGGTCAGTAAAATATTGTACAGAGAAATTAAATAGATAAGCAATTTTTTTACCTCTTTCTGTTAGCATTATAATTTCTGTATTATAAGAACCTGAGACCTGTAGTCTATCATTATCTGAAGATTTTCTAAAAATACTGTTTTTCAATTTCAAAAACAGAATCAGCCACAGGTTTACATATGTAAAATAATATTTTTCTTAAGGAAGTTCTCTCTTATAGTGTCTTTTTGCTTCCTTTAAAAAAAAAAGATTTTTTTCTTTGCATTTCATGTAACTTTTTTCTTACTCCAAAACAGATTTTAATCTACTCCTGCAATTTTCCCTTGAGATTCATTCTCATGTTATCCAGTTTAATTTTCTAAGTGCTGTAAATACTATAATCAAATACATGACTCCCGTTTATTCTTTTATCATAATTGAGGCTAACAAAGTAATACTTTCTCAGTCTTTGATTTTACCCTTATGTTTGTCTTGAGCTATAAAACTACAAATTTAGAGATGTTTATGCTCCCAAATACTCAAAGTGTTCTTCTAAGGTGCCTCTCTTGCACCATACCCTACCTTCTCAAATATAACCCACTCTATTATGAAAATTAGACACTTGCCTGTATTATTTGACCTCTAATTCTCCCTCAGCACTATTCCCCAATTAGTCTCCAGGCCCTGTTGTTTCCTTAGTTCCATCTTTTCAATCTTGTCTCTTCTCTTCTTACCCTCATTCAGGTTTATGATCCAAAGCACCATGATTTTTCATCTGGTTTTTGACACTATTTTCCTTACAATTTGTTTTTTGCTCAACTGAGATGTATAATTTACAGAGAAGCCAGAGTGATGTTTCTATATATATCACACACGGATGGTACTGGCTAAAAATCAAAGGTTCATTGCCTTCAAAATGCAGTGTCTTAGTGTAGCAGAGGCTTTTCTAATCAGAAACTTAATTTCTTCTCCCAGGACTCCAACATTTCCAGTGAACCTTGAAAACCTATTTTGAAATTCTCCGTATGCTCTCTTTGGTTGTTGCCAAATAGATGTGGTGGGCCCAGAGGAGTCTGTAGGACTCTAAAGAACGGCTTAACCCCAGAATGGAAAGAGCTAGTGTCTTTGTGAAATAGGAAAAAACTTAACTGATTTGCAATGCACAATGACATGAAAAAGAAGTAAAAAATTTTTCTACTTTGTCACTCAGATATAGGACTCATGTGTTGTAACAATTAATCTACCACAGCTAATATGATTAAGTGAAGAAATATTGGATATTCTCAATAGATGGTTAACCAGCACAATGGATTAAACAAGTTGGGTTTTTTTGGCGTAATGAGCAAATCTGTGAATACTCTCCATATTAAGTACAAAAGTAAAAATAGATGAAAAACTATAAAATAAATACTATTACTTATCTGAAATTACAGATGTAACATGTATGTAAATTTGTTTCTGGAGAGATATGACAATAAAGAGAGAGAGAAAAAAATCACTTGGTAAATTAAAAAAATAAAGTTTTTCTAGCCTAGATACAAAATTCAAATTTAGATTACCTATCAAATGGCAAGCAGGATAATTTATATGGACCATAAATATGATTGCCTTTGGGAAATATCGGAATTCCAAAGACAACTAGATCCTAAATGCTTACAAAAATGAGAGGGGGAAAAACAGAAAATAAAAACAAAACAAAATGAAAATAGTTCACTTATAAGGACCAGTAATTGCACTTTCACCAGCTATCTTATTAATATTATGAATATAAAATAACAGAGTTGGTTTCAAAAGAATGAGAGAAAATATGTTCACTCAAGAATTTTAGTGCTGGCCAAACTGCAAACTATTAAGACAGAAGGAAACATTTTTAGACATATATGAACACAGAAAGTTTATTTCTGTTGCTATTTTTTTATGAAAGATACTATGGGGCATATTTTAGGAAAATAAGAATGAAAAGAGAAAAAGAAAACCACGCAAAATCAAGAAGTTAAAACAAACCAGGACAGGATGAAGGGAAGTCTCCCCTGGATAGTTCTGATCCTTGCCAAGAGATGTCAAGAAATACAGATTGGCCCTGGATAAAGATTGGGATAAAAAAAAGGTGGTTCTTGGTGTAGAAGTCACATTAATAAGTAAAGAAAAATTTTTAAAAAGATAAAGATGAATTATTGTTTTAGAGATTAGAAAAAGAAAAGTCATAGTATAAACTCCATGACAAAATTTTTGAGTTTTTTGTTTGACACAATTCTCATAATACTGGTTAACCTATTGTTTGTCATCAATGGGAAAAGACCAGAACACAAACCTTTCATTTCATCTTTGAATGACCCTGGGCTCAATTAGCACTGGTTTTAAATGAAAAGAAAAAGACAAATGTTCTTAGATAGGTACAATTTGAGAAATGTTTCAATATAGTAAAAACATAAGAATATTTAAGTGTGCATTAAATTTAAAAACATTTTATGCTATAAGACAATGAGTTTTGTGAACTTGTGTGTTCTTTTTTGAATAAATTTTTCCACTTCTTTGATTCAGAATTTGTTTGCAGAATAAATAGAAAATATGTAGTTTTTGTTATTGGCTTTATATTTCTGATTCTTTTTAAAATAAAATGCCATCTCTTCAAAGTTCAATCTTATAGGATGAAAGGTAGCATTCATAAGAAAAGAAAATGACAGAATTTATCATTGATACAGTTATCATTGAAACAATATTTTGCTTATTAAATATTTAACTAGTAATTTTAGTTTGGTTGATTTACCTAGCATCACTTCCTTTGGCTCTGAAACAGAAGATTTTTACTCTCTATTTGCTTTAGGTGAGCTAAAATGTGTAGGAATAAGAACTACATTTTGTGACATGAATCAAACACACAGAAAAAGAAATTATTTTTTATGTCCAGATATGAAAAAGACCACCTTTCCTTTAAATTCAGGTGGGATTTGAGTTCAAGCGGTGGAAATAGTTCTTAGTGTGAACCGAAGTGTTTGAGTCTGAATTATTGTGCCTTGTCTTCCACAGGACAAACAGTCATGACAGTAGTGAATAAAATGCTTTTTGATAAGGAGGAGGACGAGGAGGAGGAAGAAGATGTTTGGCTAATCCAGTTCCCTCATACATCCTTTTAGTGGCAAGTACTGAAAGAGGAAGATAAGCTGCTTGAGTGTGCCACCTAACATGGTATTGATCAGCTGCAGGGGAAAAAGCACAATAAAAACAGAAGCTAATGAAGTAGCAAAAGGAAGAGAAATTGTACTTTGACAAACACATAAAGCCTACAGCTAAGGTACAAGTACAACAGGACTTGCAATAGAGAAATAGGAAATAAAAAATATCACGAGCTCTACAGTACAAAAGAGAATTGAGAAATTAACTATATCAGTTTAAAAGTGCTACTCTTTTCTTTTTTTATTATTAATTTTAATAGGGTGACATTGATCAATCAGGGTACACAGGTTCAGAGAAAACATCTCCAGGTTATTTTGACATTTGATTATGTTGCATACCCATCACCCAAAGTCATATATTCTTCCATCACCTTCTAACTGGTTTTTCTTGTGCTCCTCCTCTCCCCCCTCCCACTCGCTTCCCCTCCTCCCCCCAAAACCACACTCCTGTCCATGTCCCTGAGTCTCATTTTTATGTCCCACCTATGTATGGAATCATATAGTCTTAATTTTTCCTGATTTACTTATTTCACTCAGTATAATATTATCAGGGTCCATCCGTATTGTTGTAAATGATCCAATGTCATCATTTCTTATAGCTGAGTAGTATTCCATAGTATTTATGTACCACATCTTCTTTATCCAGTCATATATTGAAGGGTTATTTGGTTGTTTCCATGTCATGGCCACTGAGAACAATGCTGCAATGAACATGGGCCTGCATGTGTCTTTACGTACCAGTGTTTTTGAGTTATGGGGGTATATTCCCAGTAGAAGGATTTCTGGGTCATATGGTAGTTCTATTTTTAATTTTTTGAGGAACCACTATACTTTCTTCCATAATGGTTGTACTACTTTACATTCCCAACAACAGTGAATGAGGGTTCCTTTTTATCCACAGCCTCTCCAACACTTGGTATTACCTGTCTTGCTGATAATAGCTAATCTAACAGGTGTGAGGTGGTATCTCATTGTAGTTTTGATTTGTATTTCTCTAATAGCTAATGAAGATGAGCATCTTTTCATATATCTGTTGGCCATTTGTATTTCTTCCTGGTCTATTTCTATATGCTAACAATGAAACATCAGAAAATGAGCTAAAAAAAAATCCTCTTCATGGTTGCAACAACAACAACAAAAATATCTAGGAATAAGCATAACAAAGGATGTAAAGGACCCATATAATAAAAACTGCAAAGCATTGTTAAGGGAAATCAAAAAAGATATAATGAAATGGAAAAATATTCCTTGTTCTTGGATAAGAATAAATATAGTCAAAATGACTATATTACCCAAAGCAATATACAAATTTAATGCAATTCCCATCAAAATTCCAATGTCATTTCTTAAAGAAATGGAACAAAAAACCATCAGGTTTATACGGAACTATAAAAAACCCTGAATAGCCATAGCAATCCTAAGGGAAAAGAACAAAGCTGGGGGCATTACAATACCTGACTTCACATTATGTTATAGAGCCACAATAATCAAAACAGCATGGTATTGGCAGAAAAAATAGACACTCAGACCAATGGAATGGAATAGAAAGCCCAGAAATAAAACCACATGTATATGGTCAAGTAATTTTTGATAAAGGCGCTAACAACACACAATGGAGAAAAGAAAGCCTCTTCAACAAATGGTGCTGGGAAAACTGGAAAGCCACATGCAAAAGAATAAAACTCAACTACAGTTTGTCCCCTTGTACTAAAATTAATTCAAAATGGATCACAGACCTAAATATGAGACCTGAAACAATAAATTACATAGAAGAAAACATAGGTACTAAACTCATGGACCTTGGTTACAAAAAGCACTTTATGAATTTGACTCCAAAAGCAAAAGAAGTGAAGGCAAAAATTAATGAATGGGACCACATCAGACTAAGAAGTTTTTGCACAGCAAGAGAAACTGACAACAAAATAAACAGCTAACTAAATGGGAGATGATATTTTCAAACAACAGCACCTACTCTTTTCATATTCAGTGATATGTAAACATTTAAAGGAAAAAGAGCCTTCAATGGAGAAATGTGTATCTGGAATGCCACTTTTATGCTCCGCATTAGTATTGGAATTGTGAGTATACTGTATTGGAATATATTGTGAAAATTCTTTTGCAATCCTATTCAAGTGCTCTCTTAGTGAAATAAATCAAAATGTTGACTATCTTGTGAACGCATGCTTTTTCTTTGTTTCTCTGGAAAATCTGCCACAATGTCCTCAGTATCACCCTATTGTATAAGGTAGATCATGTTCCTTTTACCAGATTTATCCACTTATCCTCAGCCCTTAACCTCTAATGTGATGCTCTCTTGCCCCTAGAGAGTTTTATGAGTAAAATGTAAAACCGTGTAAAATGTAACAAGAAAATAAAGTTGAAGAGAAGTCAGTTGGATTTAGAAATTAGCCTTAATCAACCACAGTGTAAGGCGTTTTTGGAAAGCGGTGGTTGGGAAGAAGCCAGACTGAATTAGGCTGAGTAGAAAAGAGAAAGAAGGAAATGAAAATAGCAAGTAGAGACAATTCTTTTTAGCAATTGGAAGAAGGGGACTTAAAAGTTAAGGAAAAATGTTTTTAAATTCCTGGGATTACTACACTTGATCTTAGCCAAAAGGCCAAAAAATGATGAAAACCAAATGCTATTAATATGAATTGATTTTATTTTCTGTTTACTAGGAGGTTTTTTTTTATTGTTTGGGGGGGGGGGTCAGTAAAGCCATACATATGTTTGTATGAAAATATTGACACAATGACTAGTAACAAGTTGACTTTAAAACATTTTTTCCCCTGGACTAAGACACATTTTTCCATTATTGACTCTTGCAGTTCACCATTTTTCAATGCCTCCAGTGTCTACAAGAGTTTCTTAAACTCAGGATAGTTAGTACATGAGTCCTTCAGAATAACATATAGCCAGACCTGTCGCGGCACAGTGGATAAAGCATTGACCTAGAATGCTGATGTTGCCAATTTGGAAGCCTGAGATTGGCTCCTGAAGACACATAGGCTAATCAACTACTACAAATTGATGCCCCCCTCTCCTCTCTCTCTCTCTCTCTCTCTCTCTCTCTCTCTCTCTCAAGTCAATAAATAAAATCTTTAAAAAGCAAAAAAGAAATACATATAAATGCATAATTATGTACTACAAACATTTAAAAGTTCAACCTGTCTCTATTCTGCTATTGTAAATTCTATAATACATTTACTTAAGCATTAATGATCAGTTTCCACCCATGTTTACCAGAAAGAGGAAGTTTGTTTTGGGGGAGAAAATCTGGTCTCAAATAAAATATATATAAAAATTTCAATATCAATCACTTTAATATAAACGTTAGTAACTTTCTTTCAGTAAACTGTAATGTAAGATCTTAAGAAAGTGATATTGGTAGAAAAGTTTAAATTTTGATTATATACCTTTAGAAGTTTGGGGTATTATAATTAATATTTTTCCCAAAAGTTTTACACATTTTCTTCCTCAGTGTGAGATATATAAGAATCTAAGAATTTCTATTCTGTCTAGTCAGGTTGTAGTATATAGATTTAATTTCAACTGGGAGCAGAAGTTTTCTACAGGTAATCTGTAGTAACTTTAGCCTATGAGGTAGAATGTATTTAGTCAGAATTCCAATGAATTTAGCACAAAATTGTGTACCCAATACTGTGGGACTGGGCATTTCGTTTTGTGTGGTATTTAACTTTACCTGTTAATTTGGCTAAGACAATGGCATCCAGTTGTATGGTGAACCACCAATCTAGATGTTTACATGAAGATACTTTTTTCTGTAATTAACATTTATCTCAATAGACTTTAATTAAATCACCCTTCATAATGTGTGTAGGCCTCGTCCAATCATTTGCAGGTCTTAACGAGCAAAGACTGGAGTTCACGGTAGGAGAAAGGAATTTGTACTTCAGACTGCAACACAGAGACCTTACCTGAGATAACACACTGCTTGGCATGACCTGAACAACTGGGACTTAAAGCAGCAACTTTAGCTCTGACTTTAATACCTAGCCTGCTGCTTTGAACTGGTTTTGACCTTGCTGGCTGCCACAATTCTGTGAGCTGTTTAAAATAAATCTTTTGTTCCTCCTTCTTCTTCCTGCACCTCCTCCTTCTCTTTTTAATTCTCCTTCTCCTCCTCATCTCCCTCCTCCTCCTTCTGCTTCCTCTTCTTCTTTCTTCTCCTCCCCTGCTCTTCTCTCCCAATCTATGTACAAATCCTATTGGTTTTGTTTCTTTGGGGAATCCTGGAATATATAGTCGGTAGCAAGGATAGGCTACATTTTCATAATAACTGTAGAATCTAACTTTAAAAATCTTCACAATTAAAAAAAAACTAATTGTAATAGTAGAACCTAGTTAAAGCATAGATATTTTTCAAACTGTCCATCAATTCTGGCTTGCCTGATGCATTCTGAAGATCTTTTTTCATGATGATATTGAGGTTACTCCTTTTATAACTATACCACAGAGGTAATGCGCTCTTCTCAATATATTACATTAAAGGGTACATTCTGTTGATATGTCTTATAATAGGTGATATTAACCTTGAACATGTAGTCAAGGTGGCATCTGTCAGATTTATTCACTATGAAATATCTTTCTCGCTGTAATTAATTAGTGTTTCTGAGGAATTAGTTTAGAAATGTGCAAATGACCAGTTCTTTAACTGATTTTTAGCATGAATCAGTTCTTGCTTGTAGCAATTATTACTGTTGTTTTCATTCATTTTACTATATTTGACAGTACTAGGAGGTGACACAAAGAATATAGGGTTCATGACATATTTTTACTTGCACCTTATTTGTGGCATCTTCTTATCTTTCATTGTAACTAAAGTTATTCACCTCATCTAAATGAAAATATTCTCTTTTGCTTTTCGACTGATCTGGTGATTCCAAAACGCCATATGGTAGTCTAGATATTTAGTAAAATAAAGCTATTGCTTTGTTCTTTGGTAAGACAGATGGCTCTTTTTGCTTTGAAGAATTTACATCATCAGATCAAATAATTCTGAGATAAAGGCAAACATTTTGCCATTGACTTAAGTGTAATAACTTCCAGTATATGTATTACATCTGTAAGAGAAAGAGTACCATATCACTGTTCTGAAGCATGTTGTTTATCTTATTGGTAGACCCCACAGCCTTGCAGGCTGTAACTGAGGTGCCAGTAAGCCATCCACCATTTTATAAGGTCCGCTTCTTCTGATAATATGACACATGGTCATAATGTCACATAAATGTCAGTCATTGCTTTACTTAATTTGGTCATATAATAAATTTCCTAATTAGAACCAATGTTATGTTGGATACAAAGCTGGTGATTAGCACATTGATGGTGGTGTTATCAGCTGTATGGCAGTCTTTTCAGTGGTGACAGTCAACTGCAATCAATTGCTATGGAGTGTCTCCCTGATATGCCTTTGGGATTTTTTCCATATTGAGAATCTGATATAAATTTCTGCTGCTGGTTAATTGGCTTTCAGTGGTGGAAGCTGCTACATGAGCTATAATGAAAAGAAGTCTGTATTATTAACAACACCCAGAACCAATATTTCTGGCACCATGATTAGTGTTCAGAAACTCATTGAGCAAACACAGGATGTCTGTTGAAAGAGAAAGATCATCTTGTCAACTGGTTAAAATGCAAAATGGAGGGAGCATTCTCATTTTCTACGTAATTTTCAGTGTCTAGGTCTATTATATGATGTCTGGCCACACATTTCCCAATATATTAGTCACTTTCTCACTTTTTTAAATTTTTTCTTTCAATTCCTAGTTAATGAAGCAAAACTTTTAACCACAACCACTGCTTAATAGTCAATGTATGTTATAATTTCTTCCTATCTCTCCTTCCAATCAAAATAGATACTGGGAACAATTTCCAGTTTTACTTAGAGAAGAGTTTTACTTACTACCTCACTGTGACCATAGAAACAGTACTATTTCAGCTCATTTTAATATATATATATATATATATATATAAAATCTGTAAATCAGTCTTGAATTTTTCTTCTTAAACCACTTTATATGAATAACTACCATAAGATTCACCCACCATTGCAGTAAAAATACTTACATTAAGAATCCATCTACTAATAGAACTTGTGATTTCTCAACATGCTTGAGCCAGAATGGATATTCTGCAGCCATGCCAGCCTATGGCTTGGTAAGTAAGAAAATACTCATTTTAAGAACAGCAGTTCAAATTATATTGGTACTTTGTATGCCATATCAAACATTGTCTCTACCAGTCTACCAGGCCCTAATACTAAACCTCTATCCTAATCCTTGACCTCTATTTCGGGAGTAAAATGATCATTTACCAAAGAAGGCATGGTTTAATTATAAATTAAAGGTCTTATAAAATAAAAAAGTCACCGAGATGTAATGTACATCAAGGTGACTATAAATAATACTGTATTCCATATTTGAAAGTTGCTAAGAAAGTGTATTCTGTTTTTATTCATTTAAAACTCAAAATATTTTTCATTAAATTTATTGGGTTGACATTGGTTAATAAAATTATACCGGTTTCAGGCATACAATTCTTTACGACATCATCTGTATATTGTATTGTGTGTTCACCAACTTAAGCCAAGTCTCCCTCCATCATCAGCTGTCCTCTAACTTTCCTAACCTCCCCCAATCCTTTTCCCTCCTGCAATCCCCAACACTGTTGTCTATAGCTCTTAAAAGTTCTCATCATGCCCTGGCCGGTTGGCTCAGTGGTAGAGCATCGGCCTGACGTGCAGGAGCCCCGGGTTCGATTCCTGGCCATGGCACACAGGAGAAGCACCCATCTGCTTCTCCACCCCTCCCCCTCTCCTTCCCCTCCCGTAACCAAGGCTCCATTGGAGAAAAGTTGGCTCGGGCGCTGGGGATGGCTCTGTGGCCTCTGCCTCAGGCGCTGGAATGACTCTGGTCGCAATAGAGCAATGCCCCAGATGGGCAGAGCATTGCCCCCTGGTGGGCTTGCCAGGTGGATCCCAGTCGGGCGCATGTGGGAATCTGTCTGCCTGCCTCCCCATTTCCAACTTCGGAAAAATACCAAAAAAAAAAAAAAAGTTCTCATCATAAGCAAAAAAATCTATAAGTATGTGTGGTGATGGATGTTGACTAGATGCATTGTGGTGATAATGCATATAAATAATGAACCATTATTTTATTCATCTGAAATGAATATAATGTGTAAATTATACCTCAAGTAAAAAAAAAAAAAAAGATAAAGAGGAAGAAGAAGACGAAGAAGACACGGCCTTGTCCCAAAGCTCAAAGTGCACACAGTGTAATCCTTTTATGTGGGTTTCCACATGCACCACAGAGCACAATGAATTACTCAGATATAGAAAAAAATATCTCTTAAAAACCTTGGGACATGTAAATAAAAACTTGTTTAAACTAAATGCAGGTTTTCCTCTCATGCCGTACCTGTGTTGTCATGTTTTACATCATCTGACCTTAGATCCAGCTTTTCCTCTATTGTACAGAAAGTTCCTTAGTGATGTAGGAATATTCTCTATAACAGAAATTATTAGAAAGTGCAGTAAATCGGAAGTACACATGCCAACTTATAATAATGACATTTTTCCTTCAACATCTTTCTACTTTACTCTTCTAATCCATTCTTTGGTGATCAGTAACAATACCAATCACTGTCATGCCCAGTCCCAGCCCATGTGATGGAGCAGTGTTTTTTCAGCTGTACTTTTGCTAATGCTGACCTTTTGTATTCACACTTTTGTAGTATAGATGATCAATACATGTTCTTTGATGTAGAGATAATAAACAATAATAGATCACATGGAATTCAGAACTGACTGGGTGGAGAAGATAATATTCATCACCTTCTATACATTTTATAGAGATATAAAGTATGAGTGTCTTGATATATTAACCTGGGATTAGTTACTTATCTTCATATTGTCTTTCCATTTCCATTTTAATTACCTCATCCCTTATTGCACAAACAACCCAAAATAAAATTTACTCAAATTTGGGCACTGCCATAGTGCCCAAAATACATTTTTACCCTTCATCTTCTTTTTCACACATTATATAAATAAACATATGGTATTCTTTCTTTACCTCTCAGCCTTCAATATCGCGATGATCATTTTATTTTGTGTATTGTGTGAATATTTTATTTTGAAGAAACACTCTGTTATACAAATGGGGCAGAATGAACCCTCTGTATGGGCCCAAAATGGCCCCCAGGCTTACTTCTTCAAGAAGGCTTCACTCTTAACTCAGAGCCTGAGTGTCAAACTCAAATTCTTACACATCATTTGTTCTACATATAGTCCAAATAAATATACTTTTTAACCATTGTGAGTCTATTAATGTGATATATCCTACAAAATTACAACCAACAGTTATTAAGCATAAGTTAAGACAAATTCTGTAGCTTTCAAGGTCCCCTGACCTATCCAGCCCTTTGGAGCTCTCTGACACAAGTGTTCCCCACCTTACTGCTCCCCTTCTCCAACTTTGTATTCTCCCCTGAAGGTCATTACCCTATCTCCACCTCTTCTAGGCGGTGGGCTCTTGCTGCTGTGTCTGGAAGGTCTCGTTGGAAAGGGCTTCTTCTCTCATAAAACCTTGTCCAAACACCACTCAATAAAACTAGATATTTGTTAATGCCTCTTGTTGTCCTGTCTCTTCTTAGATCAATGCTGAAATCTCCTAATTTACCACACACTCAAAAGTTAGCAAACTTCCAAGTATATTATAATTCAGAAAGCTTCCAACCAGTATATTATATATACAATCGTCATACTTAGCTTATAAACTTTGTTTTTGTATTTTTCTGAAGTTGGAAATGGGGAGGCAGTCAAACAGACTCCCACATGCGCCTGACCAGGATTGACTCAGCACACCCACTAGGGGGCGATGCTCTGCCCATCTGGGGCGTCGCTCTGTTGCAACCAGAGCCATTCTAGTGCCTGAGGCAGAGGCCACAGATCCATCCTCAGCACCCGGCCAACTTTGCTCCAAAAGAGCCTTGGCTGTGGGAGAGGAAGAGAGAGACAGAGAGGAAGGAGAGGGGGAGGGGTGGAGAAGCAGATGGGTGCTTCTTCTGTGTGCCCTGGCCAGGAATCGAACCTGGGACTCCTGCACACCAGGCTGACGCTCTACCACTGAGCCAACCGGCCAGAGCGCTTATAAACTTTTGATCATCATTTCCTCCATTCTCAACCATTTTAAAAACTCACAGGAGAGGGGACAGTCCTAAGTACCAAGAGAGGAAGAAAATAAGAAATCTAAAGGTGTGAATAGCCCAGAGCTACGGTAAACTCTGTTTCTCAGCAGCATTAAGAGAAGTCATTTAATGTTAGAAGCATGAGAAATATTGGTGGTAATAAGAACACAGCATGTGCAGGAGAAACTGTACACAGAATTCAGATAATAGTAATGCTGGGGGAATTTTAGGACAAGAACATGTCAGCAGTGAGATAACAACCAATTACACTGGAGAAATAATTTTGTCCTGAAGTGCTTCTTCTGTTGGTGATTATAAAACCAAATCTAATTTCTATTTATGCCAATCCCTTTCTTTTCTGGAGCTGTAGGCTTTATGAGTCATGTCCTGAAATTCACTGCTGGAACGGTTAAAAAAAATTAACAAAAACACTTTTGTTTTTTGTGTTTTTTTCCCCACTAACGTACTAAAATGACAGAAGGAAAAAAAGATGAAATGTTGCTTATATGGTACGACTAGATGGGAGCAAGAAAGAGATGATTTCTATGAGCTCATGTTCTTGCCACCCAATTCATCAGTTTGAAATTTAAACACTTGTCAAACAGAACAACTTCAGTATGATTATAAGTTAGTAAGGAAGACTATAGTATTGATTTTTAAATTTAGATTTTTTTGGTCTTTTTTTATTCCTAGGAATGCACCAAGTTTAGTAAAATTTACCTCAATTTCAGTGGGAAGAAAATGACACAGTAAATACAAGAAAATAACTCAAGAAAAATGCTCAAATGGTGTTTTTCAGAAAATTGTATATGCACCCCAGACAAGTTGATGTATCAAATTTTTCAGTACAGAGCTGATTATAGCATTCTGACTTTTTTGAATCAATGTATTTGATCATATGTCCTAATTTCTGTCTCTGAAAAGTCAAATTACCTCATGCATACTTCCCATGAATGCAGAAACAGTAAACCAATAATACTAATAGTTTTATGTTCATTGAGTGAGTTCATTACAATACTTATTTGCCAGGCTATATAATCTCAAAAACTTACATTTGTAGTAGTTTGCTATAGTTAAAGATGTTCAAAACAAAATTCATTGTAGATCTAAAGAGACAATTTGAAAATTAGTTAAAGAAATAAACCGAAGGTAATACTACTATAGTTATTAAATTACTATAACTTTGTGTTACAAAATAATGTAATTCAAGTAATAGTTCAAAAATTAAGTACATAAAAAAGTTAGATGTGAATAATTTTAATTAAACTAGTAAGTAAATTAAAGCACCAAAATATTGAAGTGAACTGCATTATTAAGGACCTAAGAGTCTTTCTCATATGTTACAGCCTGACTCAGAAAACCCAGCTAAGCCATAGAAACATGCCGGCCGCAGAGGTGTTGTTTTTTGTTTTTTGTTTTTGTATTTTTCTAAAGCTGGAAACGAGGAGAGACAGTCAGACAGACTCCCGCATGCGCCCGACCGGGATCCACCCGGCACGCCGCTCTGCCCACCAGGGGGCGATGCTCTGCCCCTCAGGGGCGTCGCTCTGCCGCGACCAGAGCCACACCAGCGCCTGGGGCAGAGGCCAAGGAGCCATCCCCAGCGCCCGGGCCATCCTTGCTCCAATGGAGCCTTGGCTGCGGGAGGGGAAGAGAGAGACAGAGAGGAAGGAGGGGGAGTGGAGAAGCAAACAGGCGCTTCTCCTATGTACCCTGGCCGGGAATCGAACCCGGGTCCCCCACACGCCAGGCCGACGCTCTACCGCTGAGCCAACCGGCCAGGGCCAGAGGTGTTGTTTTAATTTATTATGATATGAGGTAATCTATTACACAGCAATAGGTAATTAATATACACAAATTTTTTTAAAAAGCCTCAAATAACATATAGGAGAGTTCAGGATGCATGGTTGATGTGGGATGCGGGAAAGGTACATGGAACTATCCACTATAGCTGTGCTTGAAAGTACGGTGAGAGGCAATGTGATCTTGTTGGGGAAATATCTGCTTTAGTCTCCTCCTTATGTCTTCAAATCCATTTTCAAGTCATATTAAATGTACTATGTCAATTACTTTTAAGATTGTAGTTCATCATAGACAGGTACCTAGATAGATAGATGATAGATAGATATAGATAGTAGATGATAGATAGATAGATAGATAGATAGATAGATAGATAGATAGATAGATACTCATAGGGGTGATGGATTAAAGAAAGTTTAGTGAAATAATTATAGATTCTATATCTATAGATTCTCTCAAAGCAAATACTAATATGTTTTGTCTGCTTTCACTATTGCCTAATCTAAAGTTTCTTTACACTTTTCCAGCTCTTCAGTTAGTTATATTGATTGTATGGTAAGAAAACCCAGACTTTTTTTTTTTTTTTGAGAGGAATTTGTACTTTGTGAGGTTGTTTTTTTTTTTCATAATTCCTCTTTTAAAGTTTTCAACAGACGAAAGATGAAGAGATGCCCACACCTGTAGGTCAACTATACATTTACCTCTTTTTGACTCAATTTTGTTTCAGGAATACTAGTTCTAATTATAATTAGAAACAATTATTATTGTGAATGTAGTAATTCTTTTTTTCTGTTTGTTTTGCCTGCTTGTTCACCAATATAAGGAGCCAAAAATGATGAGACAATCGTCTTCTATACTGGATGTTAATTGTGGCAAGGAAAACTTGCTCCATCAGGATAGAAGGGAACAATGTAGATGATATGACAGCAAGTGATTGGCCAAGATCTTGAATGGATGGTACAATATCAAGACATCACTTTAGTCTCTGATGTGGACTGAGTGGCATCTAGCATTTAAAGTAACTAGAACAGCCTTAATGAGACAAATCTCTTGCCATTGGAACCATGTTTCATGGAAATTGGCTTACCATATTTATATACATACTTAATGTGCAAGTACTGGTCTGGCAGAAAACAGAGGCCAGTTCATCCTTATGGGACAAATCATCCTCAGTGACTGAAGCACCTAATTGTTCAGTGCCTCCTCTTTGTCAAGTGCTATTTACTGACCAATTATATAAACGCCCACCAGTATTGTAAGTATTTCTGTAATAAGTTGCTCTAAATCCCACTTTCCCAAACCACTTTGTTTCTGAATTTCTTAACTTTCTTCCTCAGGCCCTGACCAATTAGTATAAGTGTTCTCATTACCCAGCAGTCTGTGTACATAATGACACCAGATTATTTCCTCTCTATTAAGTTGATGATCTAGCAGATCTCTCAGCTCTGCCTAATAAAAGATGTCTATTCCCCGCTAGCTTTTAGAGTCACTCTAAAATAGAACTGTCAGACTTGGGCACACACACCCAAGCAGGCACATCTGTGAACCAGGACAGTGTGTTTCCTCTTACATCATAGAGTTATAAAAATCTACTGTTAATTGTTTGTAGACTCTGGGAGAAAGGTGTTAGTGTGATACAGAGGTCAGAATGGGCCACGCATTCAGTTCATATTTGTTGTCTGGATCTGTCTAGAGAAATGTTCTAATATACTATTTTTTTTACAGAGACAGAGAGTGTCAGAGAGAAGGACAGATAGGGACAGACAGACAGAAAGGGAGAGAGATGAGAAGTATCAGTTCTTTGTTGCAGCTTCTTAGTTGCTCATTGATTGCTTTCTCATATGTGCCTTGACTGGAGGAGGGGGGGTACAGCAAAGCAAGTGATCTCCTGCTCAAATTAGTGACCTTGGGCTCAACCCAGCGACCTTTGGGCTCAACCCAGCAGCCAAAAAGTCATGTCTATGATCTCATGGTCAAGTTAGTGTCCCCGCACTCAAGCTGATGAGCCTGTGCTCAAGCCATAGACCTCAGAGCTTTGAACCTGGGTCCTTCACATCCCAGTTTTATATTCTATCCATTGTGCCATCAGCTGGTCAGGCTCTAATACACTTTTTTTATTATAAATGATCACTGCTGCATTTGTCTCGCTCTGTAACTGGATGAACCTACAATATCTGGTATAAGAGGTGTGTCTCTGATTGCACAGCACTTGATTTCATACAATCTGGTACTTAGGCTCCAAAAGGCATAGTACCTTCCAGGAGCTACATTTTGAACAATGGGTGATTCTTTGCTGATTTATCCTAAAACTTAAGGATACATATTGCATATCTCTTAATGGGACTTGCCATAGACTCTATACTACTTTCTTATCTACATTTTCATTGACTCTGCTGTACCATATGGCCCATTAGACAGGAGATTTGCATCATATTCTGAAACTTATGCAGAAACTTTTTTGGTATGGTCTTCAGTCAAATCTGGAGTTCGATAAATTGTTCAGAGCAGTACACCAAAGAAAAATATATGTTGCTAACCAGGCACAAATATTTAAAGTGTCTCTCTTAGTGGAAGATGGTGCAAGGTGCAATAAAGTATTTTGAATATTAGATTGAATGTCATGTTCTAAATTACTGGACCCATAAATATTTACTGATATGGCAAAAACCTGAAACTATGTGTGTCAGATTTTTTCACTCTTTGGCATACATTTGTTTTACTAGTGCACCCAGAGTTTTTGCCACTTTTTGATAATAGAACTGAACTCAGTAGTATGTTGTTAATAATATAAACATCACAATGAAGGTGAGAAATATCAAGACGTTCAAGTCCCTAAAAATGAAGACATTTAAGAAACTGTAGAATGAGAATGAATGTGTATTGTCATCATTTTTATATAAAGGCGAACAGCATTTGATCTTCATTGAAAAGCACATGCTCCTGACCAATAACCATACAGATATGTTCATTAGTTCCTGTAAAAACATCATAATCATGACAGTACCATTCAGCTACAACTTTATTGAATTTACTGTAATTTCTACTATTTAATTAATAAAGGAACAGGAAGATTTTTGATGACTTCCTGATGATGCCCATGGTGGATTTGGTTATAGTTGTTTACCTGACATTACTGGTTAGACAACCTTTCTTGTCTACATGACCATAATGCATAAAAACACCCCTATGGAGAACCAAAACGTTATGCTCTCCTAAAATCAAGATTTGTCATATAGACCCCTTTGGTCTATCCTAGAAACAGTGCTCATCTATGTGTCAGAGAATATTGTAGAGTGTATGCCTGGATGTCACTCAGATCTCTAATGCTTGTCAGCATTTTTCATGCAGTATACCAGTTGCCTTTAAATAAAAACCTTCATGACTATTCTCAGTGGAGTCAGTTGAGTTCTTTCAAGTATATCACCTTGCAAAGAGGAATTTAATTAGTTGGCTTTAATTATGGATATCATGTCTCCAACTTTCTTGATAACTCTCTGAGAAAACAGGTAAAAAGTGGTTGACAATTATAAAACCAAAAGATGGAACAGCTGACTCTTTTCCAGTGACTCTTTTTCTCATTTACCAAGTTTATCCTGATGAATTAATTAATATTTCTATATTACCTGCTTATGCTGTATGTAGGCTGAAGGACTCTTCTGTTTCTAGTAAAACTTGGATGTATAGAGCAGAAAGAGGTGTTCAGGTAAAGTATATATACTGAGTACAGTCGCATGTATGACATTGTTCACTCATAAAATTGTGTGGAACTAAAGGATGTGATAAAATGTATCACAATTGTCTGTAACATTTCTTTTAAGATGATGCATATATCCATGTGAGTCAATGAAGGAAGCTAGAATGGCCAGAGCCTATGAGAGACATTAAAACATTAATATTTTGGAAACCAAAAGGAATGTTTTTATAAAATTCTGTTGATTTATCTGCCTTTTCTTCACCACTCCAAAATAACCTCAATATCAAAATTTATAATTTACATAGAGCTATTTGAAATCATAAAGAAATAATTGTAGGTATGACTTCACATGATAAATCAATATTGCTTTTAATTTATCTGTGATATCTTCAGATGGTGAACCTGACATTCAATTTTACTACCAATATGCCCTGGCAGAATCAGGGATAAGAATTTTACCTATCTAACCAATCATTGGATGTTGTTACATTGGGATAATGAGTGGGAAAGAGTTAACATATAATTCAAGGACACTTAGCTTTTTTCCTTAAAACTAATATCTATATATTGGAAGAAAGAAGTTTTTTTTTTCCTCAGGTTTTCTATGCTAGGAGGATATTCATCATGGGGTTTAGGGATATTAATTACACAATCTTCTTTGTGGTGTAGATAAAGACAGTCAACAAAATAAAAAAAATAACAGTAAAACAAAAATAAATACATGGGTGGATAAGATAACTCAGAAAGTCCTAAACTTTTAGAACATGACTTTTGCAACTCTAAAAGTAATATTTTAAACTGTCCCAGTACAACTTGCAGAACCTGCACATGGAATATCTTTGGTTTATATAAGCTGTTTTAATTGGAATTTTTGTCAGTTAAAACAAATTCATAACAAAAACAAGCTATAACATAATTCAAAGAGATTAGCCAAAATGAACAAAACTATCATTTACTAATTTCTAAATAAATAAAGCTGACCAGGTGGTGGCGCAGTAGATAGAGCATGGGACTGGGACACGGAGGACCTAGGTTCAAAGCTCCAAGAATGTTGGCTTGAGGGTGGGCTCACTGGTTTGAGCAAGGCTCTCCAGCTTGAGCCCAAGGTCACTGGCTTGAGCGAGGGGTCACTCAGTCTGCTGTAGCCCCCACCAAGGCACATATGGGAAAGCAATCAATGAACAACTAAGGAGCCGCAAGGAAGAATTGATGCTTCTTATCTCTCCCTTCCTGTCTGTCTGTTCTTATCTATCCCTCTCTTTATCTCTGTCAAAATAAATAAATAAATAAATGGATAAATAAATAAATAAATAAACCCATTTTCCAAGAAATTTTTAGATTTTTTTAAAATTTTTTTGATTTTAGAAAGACAGGAAGGAAGTAGAGAGAGAGAAAGAAGGAGGGAGAGGAGAGGGACATTGATCTGTTTTTGTATGTGCCCTGACCAGAGATCGAACCTGTAATTATTGTGCTCACTCTGACACTCTATCAACTGAGTAACCTGGCCAGGGCAGGCCATTCTTCCAGAATTTTAATATGTAAGAATTTTAACTTCAAAATCATTCCAAATTGGCATGGCAAAACTGATGGAAAAAAGAGAGTTGTTAAACAGCTAATGAGACTATGAAGTTTTGGAAATAAGGAGCTTACTATATGGATTGAAATATTTAGTGTTAATTTTAAAGGAAGTCTATTTGAAAGATTTGCATTGCTTTTAAGTATTTTGGTATAGAATTTATATTTTATTTGAAATTCTGGAAAAGATAAAGTAAAATGTAAGTAATGACTCACATTAGATTCACAGATACTAAGAAGCAGAAAATAAAATTTTTAAATGGCATGGAAGGTGGCAGTTAGCTCTCAGTTTTTACTGCTCCCTACTGAAGATAAATAATTTTGTAGACTGTCAACAATATTAGACAAGGCCACCTCATATGTATGTTGAAGCCACACAAAAGCAATACCGCTCTGTAATCCTGTCTTAATATAAGATGAAGAAAAGGAAAGTACAACAGAAGAAAACTCCCTCAACTATCACCTCCCTTTGTACTGGCTGAAGTTAGTAAATACTGCTTCTTTACAAAGTACAAATCTAGCCATGCTTCATTTCTCCCACTTCTTGAATTAAACACATACTCATATAGCCAATCCCGAATTGCCCCCTCTCTGGACCCACCAAATACATAACAAACTCTTGCTTATACAGGAACAAATGCTAATATGAGGCAAAGCTGACCTCTTTTTCTTGAATCACTTAGACAGTTTTTAAGGTATCCATCTTCCCTTGCGTCTGAAGGCTAATAAATCTAATTTTGCTTGACTTCCTGCATGTTCTTAATGGGCTTCATAGATAAAGGTGTGTGTGTGTGTGTGTGTGTGAAGATTTACATTATATATTGAAGAAAAAAGGACAATATTCAACAATGATAATCCACAAATAAACCACTTCTAATTTTATTCTTTGGGTTTTTTTTATTATGTCCAACAACAACTATGTATTTCATTAAAAATTAAACAAAAATTTTAAAATTCAATAAGTTCTTAAAATTTACATGAAAACTCAAAAAATACTCCTCAGAGAATAGACAGAATTATGCTGAAAAAGAAAAAAGAAATCATTATAAGATTCATACCACCTAACTTTAAAACACTTTTAAAACAGATAGTAATATTGGAATATAGGGTACCTTTATAGAACAATAGAAGAACATCAAAAAAGTTCTGAAAGACACCTACAAATATGTGTGAATTATTTTTTACAAACTTCTGGGATAATTCAGTGAGAAATCAGCTTTCCAATAAATGGTGCTAGAAGAACTGGGCATCCATAAGCAAGATGATAAAACTCAAATCATACCTCTCATCACATAAAAAATTAATGTGGAACAAATCAAAGACCTAAATATGAAACTTAAAGCTATATCTATTCATATATAGAACATAAGGATAATATTTTGTGATCATGGACTAGGTAAATATTTACTAGAGCAGCGATTTTCAACCGGTATGCTGCAAAAAAATTATAAACATGCAAACCTAACTATTTAGTCAGAAGGACTGATCTCTTTTCCCTTAAATTGTCCATTTAAAAAATGACAGTAGTCAACACAATAGCCGTCTGGTATGAATAAATCAAAATCATACCCATTTTTTTATCAGATCCAAAATACAGTATATATAATATATTTTTGGTGTGCTGCAGAATTTTAGCAATTAGTATATGTGTGCCATAAAGTAAAAAATTGAAACTTGCTGTCTTTGAACAAAAGGAACACTAACTATAAAAGAAAGAAAATTTTAAGAAAACTGATTCCATCAAAATTAAATACTGCTACTTGCTGAAACACACTTAAAGCAAAAAGAGAAGTCGCAGACTAGGGTTAAGAAATGTACACAACGGATTTCCATTTGGAATTTTTTGTGATAACTAATACTGCTTCTCACAGTGGCTGCACCAATCTGCATTCTCATCAACAGTGCACTAGGCTTCCTCTTTCTCCACATCCTTATCAACACTTGTTGTTTGTTCATTTATTGTTAATAATCATTTTTACAGGTGTGAGGCTTTCATCTGCATTTCTCTGATGATTAGTGATATTGAACATCTTTTCATATGTCTATTGGCCATCCATATGTCTTCTTTGGGAAAATTTCTATTCAGATCTTTTGCCTATGTGTTAATTAGATTGTGTGTATGTGTGTTGAGTTTTATAAGTTCTTTATAAACTTTGAACATTAAGCCCTTATTAGATGTATAGGCAAATATGTTCTCCATTCAGTGTATTGTCTTTTCACTTTGTTAATGGTTTTCTTTTTTTTTTTTTCTTTTTTTTTTCCATTTTTTTTTTTTTTTTCATTTTTCTGAAGCTGGAAACAGGGAGAGACAGTCAGACAGACTCCCGCATGCGCCCGACCGGGATCCACCCGGCATGCCCACCAGGGGCGACGCTCTGCCCACCATGGGGCGATGCTCTGCCCATCCTGGGCGTCGCCATGTTGCGACCAGAGCCACTCTAGCGCCTGAGGCAGAGGCCACAGAGCCATCCCCAGCGCCCGGGCCATCTTTGCTCCAATGGAGCCTTGGCTGCGGGAGGGGAAGAGAGAGACAGAGAGGAAAGCGCGGCAGAGGGGTGGAGAAGCAAATGGGCGCTTCTCCTGTGTGCCCTGGCCGGGAATCGAACCCGGGTCCTCTGCACGCTAGGCCGATGCTCTACCGCTGAGCCAACCGGCCAGGGCCAATGGTTTTCTTTTAATTCCACTTCTAACAATATATCCAAAGAAACCCAAAATACTAATTCAAAAAATGTGCACACCTTATGTTTGTTGCAGCATTATTTACATTAGTCAAAATTTGGAAGCAGCTCAAGTGTCCATAAGTAGATTAATGGATAAAAATTCTGTGGTATATTTACACAAAGGGATACAATTCAGTATAAAAAAGGAGATATTACCTTTTGCAACAGTGTAGATGGAACTTGAAAGTATTATGCTGAGTGAAATAAGCCAGTCAAGGAAACACAAGTACCATATGATTTCACTTATATATAAAATCTAATAAACAAAATAAACTACAAAATAGAAACACACTCATAGGTACAGAGAGGAGACTGGCAGCTGTCAGAGGAGATGAAAAGATTGAGCAAAGAAATAAATGCCTAGACACAGAAAAGAGTATGGTGATTACAATGGGGAAAAGAGAGTGGAGGAAGGTAGGAGAGAGTAAGGAGGGGGATAAATGGTGATAAAAGGGACTTGACTTGGGGTGGTGAACACACAACACAATACACAGATGATGTATTATAGAATTGTACACCTGAAACCTATATAATTTTATTAATCATTACCTCAATAAATTCAATAAAAATGTTGCACAACACGTATCTGATGAAAAACTTAATCTAGAAAGTATAATAATAATAGGAAGTAAAAGAAGGTAATAAAATAAAAACAGGTAAAAACCTGAAAAGACACTACTAAAGAAGTGACAATAAAAAATAAGCACACACAAAAAATATTCAATATATTAGTCATCAGGACAATGCAAATAAAATGTACAATGAGACACATCTCCCAATAGCCAAATTAACAATACTGCAACAATATCAACTGCTGACATAAATGTGAAGGAACTAGAATACACATGTGGTGCTTCTGATGTGAGAAACAGTCTAGACACCGAAGGAAACCATTACATAAAATTTTTTGGTTTTGTTTAATAAAGTTAAGCATAAACTATTTATGTCTTAAAATTTTGACTCCTTGATATTTACTTAAAATAAATAAAAATATGTGTCACAAAGATCTGTACACTCATATATTTTAATTGTATTCTTAATCTCCAAAACCTATAAAAAACCCACCTATATATTCTGTCACGATTGAGTAAGTTGTGTTAGAGACATATAATAGAATAGTACTCAGTAATAAAGAGAATAAATCACTGATACGTGCAGCAACAGTGAGCTAAAAATCAGTGCCTCGACTGCCTAAAGATGGGGATAGAAGAGAATTGACTCAAAACATGCTCTGAGAATCCTTTGGAAGGATTGAAATATTCCACATTTTACATTTGGTGTTGGTTATATAATAGTACACATTAGTTGAGTGCATGGAACTGAAAATCTCAAAACAATAAATTTTATTTTGTAAGTTATATATCAATGTGGCTAAAAAAAATTCAGTAAACTCTGTACCATGTAAATTTTGTAAGCAGTGTATTATTAGAAGTAGAAAAACTAGTGATAAATCATTACAGTAGTCCAAACACAAAGTGGTTGGAATCTAGATTTATATTTGAAAGTAGAGATGGAGAGAATTTCAAATCAAAGAGATTTTTCTAAAAAAAACAAACTAGTGAATCAATAATGATGACTGGATATGGGTTATGAAAGGAAAAAAAAAGGGGGAAATGTCAAATATGTTTAATCTTGTTGACTGCAGAATGTGGACACTAGTGATAGAAATGATAGATTTAGGAGTATAAGCCACTTGGGCTAGGAGTCAAATGAACTACACTTTTGGTAAGATTGCAAAAATGGGGTGTTTAAAGATTTAAAAAATTTAGAGTGAGAAATTAGCTAAATCATCATTGTTGGACATAGATATCTATGATTCCAAACTTTAGCTATTTCGAACTACAAAGCAGTGTGAAGTTTTGCTGGTTTAATACATCGTTTGAAGTATGACAAGAAAAAGATTTCCAGAAACTCATTTTCTGTAAAAAAAAAAATCCTAATATTTGAAGACCTAATTTATACTGAGGCTACTAACTTGTAATTCTGGCCATGGACCATGCTTTAGTCCCATTCAATTTCTAATTGACATCCCATGTAAATGAGCACTTCAAGCCACTCAATGTGGAAAGAGTATAAATGATATTATGACATTTAATAATGATAAAGTATCATGTCAAACAGGTGCTAACCATTTTATTTGCATTTTTCATTGAGTCTGATAAATAGTATCTAAAATCATAGATAGGGTTATTGTATTTATTTCATAGAGAACAAATTTAGGCTTAAGAAAGTGTTCGTAAATTTCTCAAGCCCAACACCACATTCGGGTATTTGGTAGATCAGGAGTTTAAATATTAAGTTTATAAGATTAGAGTAGGTTGCTCTAGTTATGAAAATATAATGATGACTATGATAAACGTTTCATACATGACTCAAAGGGATACGGTGTCTAATTCCAATGGCCTTTTATATAATTCTTAATTTTACTTTAGTAAAATTTACTCATCAATACAGAATCTCAAACATTTTTGAAAATTTCAACTTTTAAAAAGTGTGTCCCAGGAAACCTAAACCACAATCCTACTGTCCCCCAAATGCTTCTCACAATAGACAGTGTCTTGTTGCAACCAAGAATGCTCCTCTTAGAGCCACCTTGTAAATTTCAGGCCCTCCATTTCATTAAGTGGTCTAAACTCAGTACTTAGCACAGGACTTTCCTTAGAGAAAGCATAAAATAAATATCAATGGGCAAAAGCCCCGAAAATCCTCATTAGAACAATGTTATAAGAGCAAAGATGCTTGACCTGTGTTAGCCCAGTGGATAGTGTCAACCTGGAATGCTAACGTCCCTCCGTCAAAACCCCAAGCTTGCCTGGAAGGCACATATGGAAAACCTCTCACTCTTGTCTCCCTCTTTTCTCTCTCTCTCTCTCATTACCTAAAACAATAATATATATATATATATATATATATATATATATATATATATATATTTTTTTTTTTTTTTAAAGGAGCAAAGACATTCATCCTAACTTAGAAGCTACAGCCACATTTTAGGAGAAAGAACTCCCAGATGAGAATTAGACTTTACTTCTGTTGGTTCTGTTACTTCCAGGATGTACAACTCTGAGTGAATCACTTAAACATTCAAAGTTTCAGTGTCCTCATGTAAAGAAAGAAGTATTTCAGCCCTGGCTGGTTGGCTCAGTGGTAGAGTGTCAGCCTGGCATGCAGAAGTCCCGGGTTCAATTCCTGGCCAGGGCACATATGAGAAGCACCCATCTGCTTCTCCATTCCTCCCCCTCTCCTTCCTCTCTTCCCCTCCTGCAGCCAAGGCTTCATTGGAGCAAAGTTGGCCCAGTCGCTGCGGATGGCTCTATGGCCTCTGCCTCAGGCACTAGAATGGCTCTGGTTGCAACAGAGCAATGCCCCAGATGGGCAGAGCACCGCCCCCTGGTAGGCATGCCAGGTGGATCCTGGTCAGGCGCATGCGGGAGTCTGTCTGACTGCCTCCCCATTTCCAACTTCAGAAAAATACCAAAAAAAAAAAAAAACAAAAAAAAAAAAAAAGAAAGACATATTTCTACTAGGTGACATAAGGAGAGTTCCCTCACTCAAAAATTCTGACTGAAAGTTCTGAGGCTTTGAATATGCACAATGTTTTTCTAATGCCTGATATTTTTAATTGAGCAGAATGTGTCATTTTGCTTTGAAATAGTCACAGTTTTCATGCTCAATTGACTGTTAATAGTCACAAAGCTCATAATTCAATATTTTAGTAGTTAATTGGGTTGTATATTTCAATAGAAGCCTACCCTCACTTTGTAAAAAAAAATGCCAGATTTTATTATTTCTTAAGTATAATAATCCTTTTCATGGTAATTATTTTACATATATAAAAGTATTAAAACTCATAGCTCTTGGTGTCATAAATACAAAAATTTTAAAAATTATTTAAGACATATCGTTTTAACTCTTGGTACAACTAAAAATGTCATAATAAAAATGAGATAAGAAGAAACATGCTAATTCAAGTTAGGCACAATGTTAGAAGAGAATCTCAGCCCAAAGAGAATACTGACAGTAGTTTTGTGGCAGGAAAATTGAGCTGCCAAGAATAACTCAGTTAACACTGACATTTTAAGCAAAAGTATTTAAAGTATTTTCAAATTGTTATGCATATATGATGGAACAGTTAAAAATAAAGAGATGCCCAAATAACGCTCAGAATTGTGACTTACATATAAAAAATGTAATGGGTTTAAAATTTAATACCATCCGTATAATTAATTCAAAAACCAAATATAGCTGTATAAATTAAATAAAGCTTTTGTAAGCAATAGAACTTCCTTATAATTTAAATTGCTGAGTAGAAGGCAGCATCTGAAAATTCCTCAGAGATATCTTAGGATTTATTTTCAGAATGATATTAAATGGACATGTTTGATTTACTTTCTTCAAATCGACACTTTGAACAAAGTTTTCATGAGGTCTGAGTAAAGCGAATAAAAATAGCTGTATTAAATCAGTAGACAGGCAACAGTTATTGAGCTGCTTAGTACAGAATATGGGATTCTGGCAACATACACAGAGAAGGTGACAGAACCAAGTACAGAAGAGTATAGAAATTCCAGGAATAAAAACAGCTCAATTAATATAATCTCGAGAAAATGCCAGACTGAATTCTGAATTAATGAAGGCTTTCTAAGCCTTTAAAGTTTGAATCTTAAAAAAAAAAAAAAAAAAACCCAAAAGTTTATTCTGATTTTGTAAATGAACTGAAAAAACTCAGGTCAAGTTATTCCCAAATGTCATTAAATAATTAATTCCAAATCCAAATTGTATCTCAAGGCTTCAAATTCCTCATCTAATGTTTATTTTTCCCCTTATCATGTCTCATTTTTTTAAAGACTGTATCTAAAGCATAGCTTTTTATAAACTTCTCAACCCTTTAATATGAGTGTCCTTGTGGTAGCCTAACACGATACCAATGATTTTATCTCAAGCCATTATTTCCTTTAATTAAAATACAACACATTAATTTTATAATTCATAAGGATATATGGAAAATATTGAATTTATAAATAATGAATTACAATCAATTGTAATCATATATTAATTGTGATGTATAGAATAAATGTGATAACTAAACATGTCTGAAAATCCTTTGCAATAAACAGTAAAATTTAAATCTTGGAGTTGATGAAATAACGTTTACATTTCTCATTACCTCTGTCCTAAAACATCAGGAAGCCAAGAATATATTTTATTTTATTTATTTAATTGTTTATTTATTCAGTGAGACGAGGAAAGTCAGAGAGACAGACTCCCACATGCAACCCAACTGGGATCCACCTGGCAAGCCCACTGAGGGGTGATATTCTGCCCTTCTGATACGTTGCTCCTTTGTTCAGCAACTGAGCTCTTCTTAGCACCTGAGGCAGAGGCCATGGAGGCATTCTCAGTGTCTGGGGTCAACTTGCTCCAATCGAGCCATCGCTACAGAAGAGGAAGAGAGAGAGAGAGAGAAGTGAGAGGGGGAGGGTGGTGTAGCAGATGGCTACTTCTCCTGTTTCCCTGACCCCTGACTGGAAATAAAACCTGGGATATCCACATGCAAGACTGATGCTCTAGAACTAAGCCAACTGGCCAGGGCCCAAATAATATATTTTAAATTGTACTCAAGCACATAGACATCCTTAGGTTAATTAAATGAGGATAGACACATAAATAAAGTCATCAAGATACCATCTTATCTTTTTTATTACCCTAGAAATTACATACACCACAAGACCACTATCCTTTTTCCTAAAATTCTTTTAACCTCCTCTACTTCAGTTTTTGGTATTCCAGAGTTATCTGTTTAAGTGGTAACTGGTAATCCTGCACCCTGAGTTTCAGATTGAAAAATGGCCTGAAAGTTAGCATTTCCAGCAAAATCTTTGATGATGCTTGTGCTGCTTCTTTAGTGAACACACTTTAAAAAGCACTGTTTCACACTACCTAGTTTATTTGCATTTAACTTATACAATTCTACATTACTAGTGTGAAATTAACCATCAATGTAATTGTCAATATGTTTTTCTTTAGGCTTATTTTTTTTAACTTAAAGAAAAAAAAACATGATCTAGATTACTTATTTTCATATGTACACTCTTCCATTATTTATAAACACAGTGTACTTCAATCTGTTCAAACAATATTAATTGATTCCAGTTCCACATAATTTTAATCTCTATTTCTCACTTCAGCATAAGGTCATTCTTTAAAATATACATATAAATAGAAATAACTGTTTTTTCTTTATAACAAAAATTATGACATATTTAATGATTGATATGAATTACAATGAGTACATGAGTCTCTCCTTAAAAATTTTCGCATGATCAAAGGCCTTGATGGAAAGTACACAGTTGATAAATTCTGAAATACAGCCTCCTGGGGAACTGTAGGAGCTATTAAATCACCGTAGTTTTTCTTCTAGAGCTTGAATTATCAGTTCATTTATTAGTTTTTTTTTCAACTTCTCAGAGATTTCACAAGTTAAATTGCATTGTTTAACCCTACCTTGCTTTTCACAATCTAATTGAAATGTGGAACCAAAAATAGAGTGTTTGAGGTTGTACATTCACTAAAATATATATAGTTCAGAGTATGAGTTTGTGTGTGTGTCTATGTGTGTGCGTACACATAGCTTATGTACTATTCTTGTTAGAGCAATGATTTTGTCTTTGATATAACTGTTCTTCAAAAGTAGTCCTGATTTCTTATTAAATCAAATTATTAAACATTTAATATTATGTAATAGTCAGCCAAGTATACAATTATTAGAACACAGAATTAAATATTAGTATACGCATGGCATCTGTCTTTCTCTGATTGGTTTATTTAATTTAGCATAACACTCTCCAAGTCCATCCATGTTGTCACAAAAGGTAAGATTTCATTCCTTTTATGGCTTCATAGTATTCCATTGTGTAAATGTACCACAGCCGTTTTATCTACACATTTACTGATGGACACATGGGCTATTTTCAGATCTCAGCTATTGTAAATAACACTGCAACGAACATAGAGATGCACAGAGTTTTTTGAATTAGTGTTTCAGAATTCTTAAGCTTTATTCCCAGAAGTGGGTTCAATCAATCAAAAGGCAGTTCCATTTTTTATATTTAGAGGAAACTCAATACTGTTTTCCACAGTGGCTGCATTGATCTACATTCCCACCATCAGTGCACAAGGGTTTCTTTATCTCCCCACCCTTACCAGTACTTGTTTTTTTGTTGATTTACTGATAATTGCCATTCTGGCTGGTGTGAGGTGATATCTCACTGTGGTATTAACTTGCATCTCTCCAAATGATTAGCACAAAATAGGAACAGAGACCTGGAAACCTGGGACAGACTAATAGCTGTCAGAGGGGAAGAGGACAAGGCATGAAAGAAAGAGGTGAAGGGATTAGCCCCACCCCCAAAAATACATATTGTATATAACACATAGACACAGAAGAGTGTAGAGATAGCCAGAGGGAAAGAGGTGTGGTAGTAGGTGGAGATGGGAAAAGTTGGGGCGAGAGGGTAGGGTAGCAGGGAGAAATTGGGACAGAAAGAGACTGCTTAGAGCAAGGTGCGCACAATTCAGGGCGAAGGTGATGTTTTATTGAGTTATTGAAACCTGTGTGGTTTTGCAAAACAACGTCATCACAATAAATTCAATTAACAAACAAAAAACTAGTATTCATTGGAGAGTTTTGAAAGTCACTGAAAAATCCCTAAAGTCAAGTGTGATTATTGTAAATAGAAGTGTATATAGAAGTGTTTAGATTTTACTCAAAATACAGAGGTACCTTGATATACGAACAGACCAGCATATGATTTTTTTTAAGATACGAGCTGAGACTCGGTCTGTTTTTTTGTTCAAGATCCAAGCGAAATTCCAAGATACGAGACATGATTCAGGAAGCTGCCACTAGTTGGCGCGTTGGCACACGGGTCCAGTATTGGCAGTTTGGTATACGAGTTGACTAACCTACGGGCTCATAAGTTACATGTACATCATTCATAATGGACTTTAAAAACTGAGGAAAGCCTTGTGTTCTGCAAAATACTGAAATACAAGGTTTCTATATTAAAGCACAACATATCACAACTGGAATTAAAAATTCTAAGAACTGGTCATGGACTTACTTACATAAAGGTTCTTATTCTTGAGTTAAAGAAGATGAAAGTATAAATAAAGTGCATTTCTTCAGCAAGTCCCCCTAGAAAGTAGAGCCCAGGACCATCAGAAACAACATTAGAACCTGTTCGGCAATATCTGTGAGGGTACATACATTTTAGGTCATAAAATCCTCAAGAAGCTGCATGGTGTTCCCACATGTTCTCGCCTTGTACACACAGGCTTGCTTTCATCCTGGACTTCTAAGAACTCTGTTATTGGAATTTTAAAAAACATTTTATATTTTGTATTATAATTTCCAAAAAAATATGGTAATTTTTCCAATGTTCCCTTTGGAAGTAAAATTTAATCACTGTAACCTTATAATAAGGTTAAAAATTTTTAGTTAGTCAAAGGTTATTTTGGCAATTAACTTAATAATTATATTATGTATTATAGCATATAGAAATGGCTCTGTTTATGGTAATAAAAGCACAGTGATTTCATTATTTTTATGCGTTGTTAAAAGACAATATTTAATTATTCTTTATACAAACAAATGCATTTTATATTTGAAACCAAGATAAAAAATTGTTGTTTTCAGAAAAATTCTTTTTTCTCCCTTATCAAATAAGATAAGTGACCTTTAAAAGAACATCACTTAAAAAAAATTAAATTTCAGAACAACTTTTATAGCAATCTTTATTAGTGTTTACTCTCTCAATAATTAAAAGGATATTGAATTAAAGGAAGCATTTAATTTAGTAATTGAATTTTAGATACCCTAGATGAGGTCTTAATATTAAAGATATTAAAAAGTTGTATAAAATGTAAAATTATCTTACAAGCGGTGAGTACAAATGTGGCTGGCTCTCTTAATCACTCAGAGGAATATGTGAAGCCTAGTCCTTTGCTCTTCTCTATTTTGAAGTATAGAAATTTGGGAGAAAATAATAGCATTAAGGATTATATTAAAATGCAATAAAGTGTTAAGGGTTTTTGCATCATGGATCTGCTTTGAAGTAAAGATGCTTAAGTTTTACATATTGCCACAAAATCATTATTAAACCATTCCTTGAAGTTTCAGATGTTTGTAATCCCTGAACCTATATTTTCACATGTTATGGGACAACTTAAATCATTTTTAAAAATTTATTGTAAATACTAAAATCTCAAAGGATTCTCAAACTTAGGTATATTTTTATTTAGAAACAAAAATGTACAATTTTCTTTTACCTATCTTAAATTTATTCCAATTCAATCAGAAAAAAATTCACTGAATATTTAGGGCAGAAAAGCACATAATTAACAGCATATCTTTAATTTACTAAATGATGCCAGAAGATATTGTAACAACGATGACAAAAAAATTACAGTATATTAAAAAAAAATGTAGTAAACAATCTTTAAAATGTATTTTATATAAGGCCCTGGCCGGTGGCTAAGTGGGTAGAAAGTTGGTCCAGCATATACATGTCCCAGGTTTGATACCTGGTCAGGGCACACGGGAGAAAATATCATCTGCTTCTCTCCCCCTCCCTGCTTTCTCCCTTTTGCAGCCAATGTTTTGATTGGTTTGAATGTGGTCCCGGGTGCTGAAGATAGCTCTGTTGAAGCACATCAGCATCAGGTGCTAAAAATAGTTTGGTACGCGAGCATTGGTCCTAGATAGGGTTCCTGGGTGGATCTAGTAAGGGCACATATGAGAGTGTACTTCTCTGTCTTCCCTTCTTTCACTTAACTTTTTAAAAATATACTTTATATGTACATGAGTTATAACTAGATTTTAGTATTCTTGAATAGTTATTTGTATTCTCAGCAGAAGTTAATTTTATTTCTAAGAGCAAAGTTTACATTTATTTTTCCAAATGTTTTACTGTAAAAACTTCCACATATACAGAAAAAATAAAAGAATTACTCTGTGACTAAAAAAAAAAAACACTTCCACATTACAAGAAAGAAATAAAAGAATTATTTTGAGACTAAATTATATAAGTACAAACACTTCTACCACTCATAGATTTTGATGATTGCTATATCTGTCTATCCTTCAATCATTTTTATGTATTTTATATACTTTATTATAAAGTTCTTTAGAATACATCCCTGAAATTAACCTTAAGATTTTAGGGAGTAAAATTTACATGGTGTATAGGTAGAAAACTTTAGTGCATTCAAACATAATTTTAAGGCACCTTAATCTTTTTTTGTTTCTGTGCTTTAAGTTCTGCATCCTTATTCTACAGCAGATGTCCCTGTTTCACTATAATTCATATATTCTAAATGGCACAAATCACAAAGAATCCTGTTTTCTCTAGCCTTTAGCCAATACGCTGCTTATTCTCATCGGGATACTAATATGTCATGTAGCTTTGTACTTGGCTGTTCTCTGTCACATTCTTACAAGAATATTGAACCAAAGCAGTCAGCTCTCAGCATTTAGTAGTAACAGAGGAAAGTAAAAACAAACACAAAATGCCAAGGCATGAGATAATTAATCCCTAAATGAAAGGTCATTTATAATTTGGGCATACAAAAGTGACATTACTAAAATTAATAATCATGACTTTATACACCGGATCTATTTTCATGACATACAGTAGCCTGCATCTACCTTGCTTGTGTTAATAGCGCTATTAAAGGCAATGTTGTTAGCCTAGAGGCACAGCACATTGCTAATGTGAAATGTTGCCCGAGGTTTACAAATGATAATACTTGATTGTTAACAGGCCACCCTATAAAATCAATTACAACTGCTCTAACTAAAATTTTAGTGGCCAGTAAATAATTAAAATAAGGCTATATACTACCAGAAATTTTCCATTGACCTCAAGAATAACTTTGTCATTGCACTCTTACGTTTGTATGAAAGGGCATTTTTTTCAGGGAGTTAAAAGAAGTAGTAAAATTCGGTGCATAAAATTTTAAAATCTACAAAACATGTGGCTTCTTTAATTCTCTAGAGTCTTATATTCAGACAATGTTAACATAATTTAGGAACCAAACTATCTCAATCTACATCTTTCAAGGATTTTAAAGGAGCTCACAGTAAATATGAGAAATATTGCTATCACACTATCTGTTAAAAAAATGTGCTCTTAAATAAAATAATCGAAGACTTAGTGCATGTGAAACACTATAGGCGAAACAGTGGTTTGCTTATAGGGACAATATGAGCTGAGCAATAAGACAGGTGTGATGATTCATTCTTATACGTTGTCTACAGTTGACTGCTGCCAAGAGGGTAGGCAAGAATCATTTACAAATAAAGCACTAAACATTACAGTTTATTAGTTCATCTTCAAAAGGAATATCCCCAAGATTTAGAAATTTAACGTCTGGTATTTTATGAGTTCTCATATTTTACAAGCATTTTTCTCTGCAATTTTTCACTTTTCACTACAATACAAAAATGATTGGAAATACCAAATGTAAATCAGATAGTCTATGCCATGAGATTGAGTTCCAGTGTCCAATATCAGGAGAGTTCGTGATAGTCAACTCAGCAAGTGTGCCATCCCTTTCCTTGTTATAATCCAGTGTCATAAATTCTAAAAGTCATTATTTTACTTTTGCTGTGAACTCTCATATTTTAAAAGCTATGAAAATTCAAACAATCTGCAACTTGATAACAATTTGTGAGGAAAAAAAATGATGTTAAATAAATAAAACAGAGAGGGACATTTGAAGAGGAGACAAAACAGATTTTTAAAAAAATAACAAATGTTCAAATATCCATAGTTTTATTCCAATTTATAAGTAACTTGGGAAGATAAAGCTTCTTCATTAGTTACTACCATTTGTCCTAAAATAATAAAATAAAATAGTCATTATAGATAACTGAAAAGAAATATGTTCTTCCAGAAAATATCCTAGCAAAACATTTTAAATTAACTATGACTTATACCCATGCATTAGGTTTTTTTTTTCTTTGAACTAAATGATGTGTATTTAGTGATGATGTTCTCAGCAATAGGGCAATTCATTTTTAAGAAACAGCAGGAAAAGTTGTAGGGAGTGAAGCAGTGTGACTTAATAGAAATTTCAAAGTAGACCAGAAATAAAAAAGCTGTTCATTCGCCCTGGCCGGTTGGCTCAGCGGTAGAGCGTCCCCGGCCTGGCGTGCGGGGGACCCGGGTTCGATTCCCGGCCAGGGCACATAGGAGAAGCGCCCATTTGCTTCTCCACCCCCACCCCCTCCTTCCTCTCTATCTCTCTCTTCCCCTCCCGCAGCCAAGGCTCCATTGGGGAAAAGATGGCCCAGGTGCTGGGGATGGCTCCTTGGCCTCTGCCCCAGGCGCTAGAGTGGCTCTGGTTGCGGCAGAGTGACCCCCCGGAGGGGCAGAGCATCGCCCCCTGGTGGGCAGAGCATCGCCCCTGGTGGGCGTGCCGGGTGGATCCCAGTCGGGCGCATGCGGGAGTCTGTCTGACTGTCTCTCCCCGTTTCCAGCTTCAGAAAAATACAAAAAAAAAAAAAAAGCTGTTCATTCATTTCATTCATTACTTTATTTGAAAATGGTGTGTTGATCTAGTTTGTAAATAGATCATGTAGGAAATGCCAAGGCAAACTACTCTTCCCCAGCAGTTGATTAATTCATGAACCGAACCGAAATTAGACAGATGGGTTGGCCCAATTTAGCCTGGGAAGGCGACTGCACATCTGGTAGAAGTGACATTTGTCCAAGCCCGCCACGCAGACAGCAGTCTGACCCTAATTATTGTCCTCCTATACCTCCTCTCCTCTGATACAATTTATGAGTTTAACTTCTTTTGGTATTATTCATCGTTGGTAAATAGTTATGTTACAGTACTCTTGAAACTATTGTAAGCCAAAGAGTCCAGCAACTAAGCTGTTCGGATTTGTGAATAACAGTTAGAAGAAAGCTCTCACTAGACAGAGCAAATGTTAAAAAAATAATATAATATTGCTACATGGAAGTCTTACACTGATACCGGACGGAGCACATGGAAAAGGTTCCCACTGAATCACCAGCAGTCAGAAAGAAGAGAGGTGCCAAAGGATGAACAGTTGGTAACCAAGTGAAATATGAAAGAAAGAAAAAAAACATATTAGGCAGGAAAACAGCATAGGCAAAGACAACTTAATATAGCTAGAAAATAAAGTGCGAGATTGAAGATTAAGCTGGAGTAATAGGCGTGGAGGAAAAAAATAAGAGAATGCGGGATGAATCGATGAACACACAAAGATCAAGGTGAGAAGCGATGAGGATACAAACCATGAAGAGACTCCTCAGATACTTAGTAGCAAAGGTCTGTATCAGAGGCTGTTAGCATGTGAGCTGGCACAAAGGGGAGAGAGTCTGCAATGCAGAGAGACAAGATTCTGCATGTTTTAATACAGGGGTCCCCAAACTTTTTACACAGGGTGCCAGTTCACTGTCCCTCAGACCGTTGGAGGGCCGGACTATAAAAAAAAACTATGAACAAATCCCTATGCACACTGCACATATCTTATTTTAAAGTAAAAAAACAAAACGGGAACAAATACAATATTTAAAATAAAGAACAAGTAAATTTAAATCAACAAACTGACCAATATTTCAATGGGAACTATGCTCCTCTCACTGACCACCAATGAAAGAGGTGCCCTTCCAGAAGTGCGGCGGGGGCCGGATAAATGGCCTCAGGGGGCCGCATGTGCCCCACGGGCCGTAGTTTGGGGACCCCTGTTTTAATATGAACAGGGACTTAAAAACAGTCCAAGGATGCCCAAATTTGTTTTTCCTTTTAAAATTTTTATCTTAAGCATCCAAACTTTTCTTTTCTGTTTTTTTTTATACACTGAAAAACTGATGGAACAAGAACTAGGAGTTAACTCAAGAAACTTAAAAGCAAAAGAACATTAAACATTAAACATTCAAATGCAAGTTCTATCAAAAGAATGCCTCTGTCTGAATATTAACTGAAAAATAAAATAAAATATTCTTGCTGTAATATTTGATCTGGTGGAAAATTGAGAAAAGGTAAGGTAAAAAGAAAGATAAAATAAATCAGATTTCCCCCCCAAGTCAGATAACATCCTTACAGCAATATGAAATATTTCAGGTTTGGAAATAAGAGTGATATATTATGTCATTTGCCTTTAAGAATATCTCCCTGGAAGCAATATGGAAGATTTACAGGAGGCACTGAAGCTAATTCTGTGGTTATACCATGATCCTGGTGAGAATGGCAAAAGACTGAGCTAAACCATACAACACTGGCTAATTTCTGGAGATAGTCAAATGGAATTAATTATATAACAATAGGAATTTCAAATTATTGAACTTGATCATTCCTCCACTCTAACCTCTACGTATGTTCAGTAACACTAATATTCATGTGTGCACTTTGACTTGTAATTTCTATTTTGAAAGGAATAATTTACTTTGGATGACACTTGAGTCTAGAGGAGATATAGTGACAAGAAAGACATAATTTCATTGTCCTTGAATAGTGAACTGTATTTGACAACCAGAGTCTTCTAATTTCAGATGTGGCTTCTTTGACGTCCAGGTGAATAAGATTGGGGTTAAGATCCCCCTGCCAGCCCATGTGTTGAGTCCCATCCCAGTTGTGTATCCTGGAGACTGATGTCAAGGCAGCTCACCTGTTGTGCATTCATAGTACTGCTAGATAAGAAGTCTGCAGGGAGCTCAGTGAGCAGTGGAACTGAAAGAGAGACCAGTTCTTAAAGTTGACTGCAGCACAAAGACCACTTATTAATATTTACAATGTTTTTTAAGCAAAGGAACAAACACACATAGTTTTATGATGAAATCAAATAGTAATTATGACACAAGAGTGTCTACTTTTCTCTTTCTATCTCTTCTCCCTGCTTCCAAGATAGTATCACTATACACTTTTAATTAGAAATTCTACATTTCTAGATAACATGTTTATACTGTTATTTCATGGTTTGTCAATCATAGAAAGATTCTATTGACTTCTTATTAGAAAATTTAGCTTCTTTTATTTCCTATGCTGTTACCCATCCCTCTTTATTTATTTTGATAAAATAATAATCAATGTTTACAATTTTCACAATTTCCAGAAATACTGTTTACCGCAGCACCATGCAGTTTACTATGATTACATTCTATTTCATGTACTACTTTTCTCTATACAATATACATAGAATGAACTGTAGAATTGTGCACCTGAAGCCTGTATAATTTTATTAAGCAAAGTCGCCCCAAGAAATTCAATAAATATTGTGAGGCAAAAGATAGAAAGAAAGAGAAAGAGAAAGAAAAGAAAGAAAGAAAGAAAGAAAGAAAGAAAGAAAGAAAGAAAGAAAGAAAGAAAGAAAGAAAGAAAGAAAGAAAAGGAAAAGAAAGAAGGAAGGAAGGAAGGAAGGAAGGAAGGAAGGAAGGAAGGAAGGAAGGAAGGAAGGAAGGAAGGAAGGGGGAGGGAAGGAGGGAGGGAGGGAGGGAGAGGGAGACAGGGAGGAAGAAAGGGAAAAATATATAAAAAATAATAATCAGCTTTTTTTTTCTTACAGTATTTGCTATCAGCATAGTCACAATTGTTTAAGTGTTCTGTCACATCATGTATTTTGTTACCCTCTTCTTTACATTTTTTTTCATGAAAGAGTAATAATGGTCACAGGCTGGAAGCGTAAATCATGCCTGCAATAAATAAGCCACTATATTTTAGTATGCTCTCTCCCAGTTGGAAATATAACTGAGTCTTCACTAGACTACTACCCTGTTCTTCAGAATAAGTTGTTTACAGTGTTGGGGTAAATGGTAATACCTTTGAATTCCATGATTATGTGCTCAGTAAATTGTCTCGCACAATTACAGAGGGAGAAACGTCCCAAGATTTTGCAGATGTGCAGTGGGCAAGCTGATGATCCAAAAAAGCCAATATGTATTTCCATTCCTAATCAAAGGCCTGAGAATAAAAAGGGCCAACTCTGTAAATTCCAGTCCAAAATCCAACAAGCTCAAACAGCAAAGGAGCTGGTGTTCCAGTTCAGGTCTGAAAGCCAGGGAGACTGAGGCTCCAGCTCATAGCAGTGAGACCGTAGAAGCTCCATCTTATCTGCTGGAGGGAATCACCGCTCATATGTTCTCTTTAGGCCTTCAACTGGTTGGGTGAGACCCAGATTAATTATTGATCTGCTTTACTCAGTCTATCTATTCAAATATTAATAGCATCAAAAATATAACCTCACAGACACACCCAAAATAGTGTATGACCAAATATCTGGGTACCCTGTGGACCCTTCATGTTGATACATAAAATGAACTCTCATATATGGCTTTTATAAAATAAAATACACTGTTCTGATGAACCTTGCAAAATGATATGAAGTCATGGCACTCAATGATAGGAGATAATTTTTTTGTTTTGTTTTGTTTTCTCTGAAAGGACATTTGGCAATGTCTGGAGAAACTTTTGTTGTTACAACAAGAAGGAGTGGTATGGGCATCTAATGTTAGAGGCCAGAAAGGCTTCTAAACATCCAAAAATGACAGCTCCACACACAAAAAAGAATCATTCAGCCCAAAATGTTACTGTTGTGACTGAGACTCCCAGCTTTGGAAAAAAATGTATATGTCATAGAATTACTTTGTTCCAGGTGCCAGAGTTTGTGTAGCTGTATTCCAGTAAATATCCACCATTAGAATATCAAATGAAAATAAATTAATCTCTGATTAATTTTATGATCACCTTACTAATTCTTCAAGATCTGTCTGCTTTCTTCAGAGCCCTAACAGCAAGTCAACTGGACATGTATGTGATAGAAACCACCAATCTTATGATATTTATTTAATCTGCAATCTTAATAAGATGAACGCATTTTAGGACTCTTATTTCATTGTCTCTATTTTAATAGCTTTCAAAAAACAATCTCTGCTTGCTGATTATCATACAAGTGATGGGTCACATAGTCACATAGTCATGCAATGCCTGTAAACCCAGTGTATTTACTTATCTTTGAATTTTGACCATAATGTGTTTCTTATTTGGCCAGAGGAAATCACCATTTTGCCTGGTAGATCCCAGTGTCATCTGGGGTCCCTGATAACTAAGTTTAATTTATAGACTGTCTAGTAATACATATAATAATTGGGTGTTCTATTTTCTCATGCAAAGATATTCTAGACAGTGGCTACATTGCCCCTTAGTGAAGGATTGGAGGAACAATTACAACATACACTCATGTCAGTATTGGAGCATCCTTTCTGAAGAGGACCTAGGCTCCCATTCATGGGTCCCCTGTATTGTCTTAAATTCAAAAATTAGATTAAAAAAAACAATAACAACAACAGTGATTTGCAATTGTAGCAACAGTCATATATATATATTTTGCCAACTAGACCTAGTTTTCCAGTTACAGTTCAAGTACTATTTTATTTTACTATCGCCTAGTTTATTTGTAGGTACATATAGACCAAGTAGACATGTTTGATTATGAAGATAAAAAGTGTTTGTTGGGTTTGAGCTATAAGACTGTGGGAGACAACCAGCCTGGATGCTGAGAATGTGTGCTAGCCATGGAATGGCATGCCAGGATTCATTTCCCACTTTCTGTGTTTCTGTGTCTGGATTTATATACACACAAACACACACATATTCAAATACAGAGATATAGTTTACATATTCACACAGCTCTCAGTATTTTTAGGCTATCCCAATTTTTTTCTCTCCCTATTGTAATCTGATATTAAATGCTTGTGACTGAATTATATGTGGTCCCTAAAATGGTGATGAACTATCAATAACTCTAGAATCAGGGAAACAATAAAGTTTTAAAATAAATTTTATTCAATCAGAGTTTTACAAATATTTTTAAAAATGCAGTTTAGATATTTTTATTGCAAATATAACGCAATAGTTTGTGTACATTTTCTCTCTTTTACCCCACCATTTTTTTAAATTCTTGACATTATTTTGAGCAAAAATAATTTTCTCAGTAAAATAAACATCACTGTATTTTTATTTTGTACCTTCTTGAACACAGTACTGTGTGGAAAGAAGTCATGGATAAATAATCTAAAACTATTTGTAATAACATTTGCTCCTCACATACAGAGATTTTTTTTACAGAAACTATGTATTAATGATGAGGCAAAAAATAAAATGAGATATTGTCACTGTGAGTTAACATAACTTCCTACTCAAAGGTAAGGAACAATTTATTACACTCAAGCTTTAGACCAACTTAAGACATAATAGAAAAAGAAAAATTAAGGTGATCAAGACTCGTGTTAAAAATATTTCCAGAGAAATTTCTTGTATCCTGCCTAAATATGTTACCTTACTTAGTGTTGATTTTCTGCCGTGAGTCACCAAAAAATTGTTTAAAGATGCAGAGAATTTTGATGGAATCTGATATACTTAAGTAGAAGGTAAACAGAAAAAGAAAATCTTAGAAATTAAGAAAAATCTAGTGATAATTAGTGAGACTAATAAAAATCAAAACCCAAAACATTGTAAAGAAAAAGCAAGATATAAAGAATATTTCTCTAGAAAGATGTTCTCTTCGACCATAATGGTAGTAGTTTTCTATACCAATTGACAATAAGATCCCAGAGCTAGAGAGTATATATAATATACCCACTTAATGGATTTGCTTTCATTAATTATTTACAGATTTGTATGACATGAAGAACAAAGTAGTTATGTTTCAATGTTTTCCTTTCTGTACAGAAGGTAAAAAAAAATTTTTTGAAACAAAATAAACAAACAAACAAAAATAACAACAACAAAAAAAGTCATACTACACATGAATTAGCCTATACAAATATCTTTCTGACAATTCTGGTCTTATAATACTGTTTGTTAGAAGCCAAAGAACAATGATCGATGCCTTTAAATATAAACACTAACATCGAGGATAGCAGAGTGTTAATTAAAAAGGCTCACTTAGAGTGTGCAGGATATATCATTTTCAAAAGTTAAAGAAATCAATGAGTTTTTATAATGTCAGCTGCGGTTATAGTTGCAGGTTGCTTGTGATAAAAGGATGAATCTAATTTCTTTTATTTTATAGAATAATACAAAAATAAAAAGATCAATTAATGTAAAACTTCCATTGGTCATTATTTAGTTAATAAAAGAAAATAATATAATTGAAGCTAAGCAGAAAAAGCACAAAGGTAATTTTCATAACTGAGAATAAACAGACATTTTACTGTGTCCAAACTAAACACTGGAGCAAGTCACCAACATCAAGCAAATAATGAGACGCAATTTGTATTCAAAGATTCCAACCCAATTAAGCCAGGAGCCAGATGGTTTATCCAGGACAAAAGATAATATTATAAAAATTAGCCCAACTAGGTCTTTAGTGTTTTAGTGAGCAACAAAGAGATAAAGTGAAGAGAGAAGTGTTTTTCTCAGTAAGCCTGGCCTCTGGAATCTAATTTGTTGTTTAGTAAGATGGCTTAATACAGTTACCTGCTGTGTTGTTAGTGATTTCAGCAAATGAAGACTTCAGTCTCAGTAGAAGTTTTGCTACTACTATTTAAAAACAGCTGTCCTACAGCTAACAAGGGACTGTGAGACTGTAACAAATAGAGAAGGCCAGATTACATTAGACTGAGGGTCACTTTATCCTTGGCTCTTCAGTTTTCTTCAAAAAAGGTTTTATATAACCATATGATTCTTGCATTTCATCCCGAATGGATAAAAGAAAAGATGCCTCAAGGATCATTTACCTTTTTTATTTCAGGTGGAAGAAAGTCACATTCAGTTAAAACAAATACAAGTATTCACCCATAGCCATCTGATCAATCTGATTTGGTGGTGTTCTTGGCTTTCCCCTATGTCAGTATGAACAGACCATTTTTAGGGTCATCAATAAAAGCTTTCAGTATTACAGGGATGAAAACAGATGAAAAGAGATCTGTTCTGTAGGCACACTGAAAAACTGTAAGAACTGTTTGTTTTTAAATAAACCACTGCCTAATAATTTTTCCTCGACAAGTTTAAAACTATAAATCTATCCGAACTTAAGAAAATGTGTCGGCATTGGCAACATTTCTGGAGGCATACTGAATTAGAGAGGGTCTGAGGTCCCTGAAGATAACAAGAGGTACTCAAGATGCTGTGGGAAATGCTCCTATTTACAGAGAATGCACCAAAGTGATTTTTGACTTCTAATTAGCCTGACTTCTCTAGAGCCAAATTGAGGTGTATTAACTCACAGCAGTTTAAAGCCCATGAGACTCATAAAGGTATATTTCAGGGAAACATTCAATGCCCTCTACCTCTGAATCAAACCTGATTTACACAGATAACCAGGGATTTCTAAAGAAATATTTATTTGTATATTAGTTTTTCTTTAATTCAGATCAGATGGATAGATTATCAATAAATTTGAAATGCCACCTTAATACCTCATACTTGTGCTGCTCTTTCTAAAATTTTATTATTTTTATTTCTGGCATTTTTTTTCTCACTCAAGGTTAAACTACCTGTATAATTTATTAGTAGCAGATACAAGAGAGAAAAACAAACAACAACAACCACCGAAGTTAGGGCTGAGTGAAGTTCAAGAATAATGTCTGCAGAACTAAGTATAAGCAAACAAGAAGAACAGAGTCTCAAGGACATTGACACTTAGCAGCAATAAGAAGCTAAAGTGAAAAGTGGGACACTGATATACTATAGGGACAATATCTTATAAGCAGGCTCATTTTTGGAAGTGTCCTAGAAGTGATATTCAAAATACAATGGGACTACACAACTCACACCTACACACACACACACACACACACACACACACACCCCTAGACGAAGTGATTGCTGTGGGAGTTAACTTGATAATGATATTCATTATAGAATGTAAAATACATACATCAAACCATCACATCGTATATATTAAATACAAACCATTTTTTATTTGTCAGTTATACCTGAATCTAGCCAGGAGTGGGAAGCAAAATGTGATAAAGCCGCACTATCAGAATGGGCACGTGGAGCTGGGGCAGAGCTCGGAGCCAAAGGGCACGGGAGGGTGAGGGCTTCTGGAACTCAAGGGAGAACTTTTTCTAACATTGTTAAACGGTTACAATTATATTTTGTATATGAGTGAAATGGAGCTATTTCTGCACTACCCTCACTGCAATTAAAGAAAAAGTCGTGCAAAGAGTTTAGGGATGAGTAGGTATATTAGTGTGCGCAGGAGACCCTGTTTTGCTGTCTCTCGGGGCTGTTCCACTGTGCTGGTGGAAATGCCTTCATGCCCTTTGGTCTTTTGAAGTACAGATTGCTGTCCTGTCATCCTTTCCTATCCTCACAGAGGTTTATAGAGGTCAGTTGAGTTTCGGGGTTCTCTCCCTTTTCCTTCCATCCAAGGGTTCAGAACTTAACCTCAAGCTAGGGTGGCTGGATATCCTACAGGGGAGATCATGCAGGTAATAAATATCTCAAGGGAATCTCTCTCTCTCTCTCTCTCTCTCTCTCTCTCTCTTTCTCCTCTCTGTCTCTTTCCACTTGCACACACACACATACACCCCCCCCCACACACACACCCCTCAGAATAAATAAAATGATTTTGAAACAATGCAATCCATATAATCTAAAACAATTATAGTGATTAGGTTCAAATCTCTTTGTTTAAACGAGGAAAATATAATTGGTACAATTAGTTGACATATTATATAAACGGGGCAATATACAGGTCTATATGGTGCAAATACAGGTTTCAGGAAAAGTAACTAATGTATTTAAGCAAAAAATCTAAGATAATAATAAAAAAGATTTGATTGCTCAGCCTCTAAAAAGTGGAAATTGAACTAGTAGAGAGGAAAAGTAAATGGCTTATGATGTTGCCTTTTCTCTAAGCTAAAAGAAGCCTGAGAATTTACTCCTTGATTAAATACTCCTTGTAACATTAACTCAAATATTTTTGGAAACTTATTCATACTAGTTCCAAGATACACAGGAGTCCATCTGAGCATGATATGTAGGTTAAATTCATATTTCTCTTGTTGAAATTGTTTATGAAACAGTAAGTGACCACTACTAATGAGCTGTAGAAGCACAATAGGTACAGACAGAACACTGTCAGGTACGCCTACGGGAGGCTACCTGGCTAACTCGGTATTCAGTGTAGACAAACCTGGAGCTGGCTCTTCTAAGCCGAGGTTGTGCGTGCTTGTGCAGTTTTAAATGTCTGGAGTACCACAGGACTGAGACATTTAAGGATCTTCATTATGCTTTAAATGTGAATGTTCTATAGTATTCTATCTGGAGTTATTTGTTTTGTTTCGTTTTTTCTAAAAACTCAGCAAATTTGGTGCTAAAGTCTGTTTTGTATCTTGGGTTCATTGTAAATGTGAAATCAAGATCACCACTTCTAATGCAACAAAGTAGCCATTCAATTCATTTGATAAAAATCTTACCGTGCTTGGTCAAAATGGATCACTTCTTTCAGGTTTCCGTTTCTGGTGATAATTCCTTTGTGGTTAGTCATCCTTACTTCACACCGCTGAGGCCTTTTGACTTATGGCTCTTTGATCCCTCCATATTGAAACTATCATCAAATCAGTCATCTTTTTCTCTTTTAAATGACTCTCACACTTGTTTCCCCTTATTCACCTCCCTGCAAGCAATCGAATGTGAGTCTTCATCTCTGCACTACTAATATGGTTGCTTAATTGTTTTTCCTCAAACTACATATTTTGATCTCCAGTTTAAAAAACAACAACAATGAATATATATTTAACAAATCTCTTTTAACACACTGAGCCTAAGAGCAAAAAATATCCCATAACCTGAAGATTTCATTGAAACACAAAGACCAACATTCTGAACTTATCAACACGGGGTGTTAAATTTCCTAATTAACTGAAGATAAAGTCAACTGGCATGTTTTCTTCAAGGTATTACATTAAAATAAATTAGATAGCAAGCCTGCCAATTGTATCACTTTGAGTTCTAGCCTTAGTTTCTCTACATATTTTAGATTTTTTGAAAAAGAATATATTAATAGTATAGTGTAATAAAATAGCAGTGCAATGTGTTTAAGAAGTACAACTGAAATTGCTTTAACAAAATATACTTACTATTTTATTTAAGTAAGCTCTTGTTTTTGTGTTGAAAAATACTAAAGGTGAAAATTTCAAAAACAAATCCTGAGTCCTATATTTAATGACTTTTTATTAATAAACAAATTAATAAGCTAGCTTGTCCTGAGTGCTTACTATGTGTGGAAAAACAATTTGTATACTTCACATGAATATTTTCATTTATTTTTTTCAGAAACCCTTTGAAGTAAGCACTATTACTCTTATGCTATTTTAGCCACAAGGAAATGAGAGACTATTTCATTTACCCAAGTTCATAACTCTAGAAAGTGGTATGGGCAGATTTGGAAAGCAGGCATGCTGAATATATTACATTTTGCAGATTGTTAAAATATATTCTGTCTCCCTACAAAAAAAATAGTTTGTTTTTTTAAGATTCTTTAAATTGAGATGATAGTTGAGATTAATTTCATTGCCCAAATACTACTTGAAATAATAATACCTTCCTTTTACCTTTTCTATTTCTTTAAATAGTTAGCTTTCAATACCAAAAAATATATATACATGTATATATTAGTCTTTGGTTACCTATACTATATGTCTTTGAAAGCTGCTGTTATTTTCTGTAAACTATGTACTTCTCCTCTGGTTTCTAAGTGGTCCTAATCTAACCTGTGAACTGCTGCTGCAGGACAAACCTGCTTACAGCCACTGGCTGAGTTACGGGGCCTCTTCCTGACCTCTCAGCAAGTCTACTCAGCCTGCCATCCACCGTCTGTCCCTGACATTATATAGTTAGCTTTGTGTTATGCAAGTTGGGATCAAAACAATTTACGCTCTCCAAACCACCTTTACTTGACTAGTGCACCTCTGCTTTCTATAACCCAGAACCCTTTATGCACGCTCTTAAACCACCTTATTTTGCTAGTTAGTGTGCTTCTGCTTTGCATGATTTCATTTCTCAATTTATTGCAATAATTCCATTTCTTAGATCTCGTATTTTCTATTGTGCCTTCACAACCCACCAGAGTAAACTCTTATCTTTTTCAGCAATCCAACACCATTCGTGTTTTTGATACCTATTTTGCCTTCTGGGCTATGGAAATACATTGTTCTAGATTAGTATTTGCTTATTTCTGTTGTGCTGTTCCAGATGAAGCACTAACATTTATTATTTTAGATACCACTCAGTGATCTATTCTAAATGATTCTAACAATTTCTTAATGAATTTTTGATGTTCAAATATAAAAGAAAATATGTGTTGTATCTTCAAGACCATTATTGTTTTCAAATCTGCCCCACCTTCACCTTGGTAGATAAGCACTTCCTTCAGTACTTTTGGAAGTATTTGTCCCAGGTACAATAGGTCAAGGGGTAGCTATCAGCATAGATCGAGTTCTTATAACAATTGATGGCAATCTATCTGCAATGCAACATGATGCTTCGTATGATTGCTCCTGAGTGGGAAAAGGTTTAAGAGAGACAGACAAGTTAAAATAAGGTTTTACTTTCTCCAGTATGTTCCATAGCATTTTGACTTGTGTTCACAAAATGATGACTGGATTTTCTCTTTTTCAATTTTTTTTATTGATTTGAGAGAGAGAGAGAGAGAGAGAGAGAGAGAGAGAGAGAAATATCTGTTTCTCTATGTGCCCTGGCCCGGGAATGAAGTGGCAACCTTTGCATATTGGGATGATGCTCTAATTAACTGAGCTATCCAGCCAGGGCTTTCAATTTTTCAATGAATGTTACGTTTCCACAAGTTGTCTCATAATGGCATATCTATTTTGACAAAATATAGCTCAATTCTCAATTTTCCTGAGAACAAGTTAATAATAATTGAAAATTTTAGTGTACAATATTATTGGAAGTCAGAGAGCGATTATTAAAAACAATGCTTTGTTTGTGAAGGTGAAGAGAGTCAAACTAGTAATAGATAAAGTTTTCCTAAAGTTACGAAAATTTTTCCTCTGCATAAGCTTTTATTTTGGATTTATGGTTTTCTTGGCTATTATCAAAACCAAAAACATTAGACAGGTAATTGTAAATGTTGCCAAACATTCTTACTTTGAACTCTTATTTTTATCCCTGTTTTATAAAGAATGATGGAAGATATAATCAGAAAAGGTTCGTATGCTCAAAATCAATCACTGAGCCTTTCTAAAATCAATTAGCTGAGCTAATACTCTCAAATTTGTTCATAACTGTTTAAAATTAGTAAGAGGAAATACTCTATAGCATTACAACAAGGTCACTTTCTGAGCCCCTTGAACAATTTGAGAAATATTCGAGTACATTTTCTCCTGTGTCTTCTAATGGTTTTGGCAAGTGGATTATATAAAAATCGGATGACTTTTTTGGTCAAATAGTTGGCTCTTTCCTGCATCCCCAAGGTGCATATTCCAGACTATTTTTTTCTTTCGGCCTGCTTTGAACACTCATTTCTTCAGAGTAATTGCTTTGGGTCCGCACTGTGAGCTTTTTAACTGCAGCAACTCTAATATACACTGTTGGAGCTGAGATTATCATGCGGATTTTGTTTTCTTTCTTCCTTGGGGAGGAGAGTTGGTTGTCTAGGCTTAAAGTCATAGCAAATGTTTATATTAAAATGAATGTATTCTTATTGTAGGATTACCAAATGATGTGGTTCTCTGAAACATGGTAAACTTCATGAAGCAAAACCTGACAGAATTAAAGAGAGGAATCAGGGGTGCAACAAATAATAGTTACAGATGTCAATACTATACTTTCAATAATAATTAGAACAAATAGGCAGTGGAACAACAAGGAAACAGAACATTTGAACAACACTAAAAAACAAGTAGACTTAACTGGTATATATGGAATACTCCACACAACAATAGAAGAATACATATTCCTCTCAAATGCTCACGGACATTTTCTAGGACAGATCATATTCTAGGATACACAGCTAACCTAAATATCTGTAAATGGATTTAAACATTGATATGTATGGTTTCTTACCACAATGGAGTTAAATTAGAAATCAATAGAAGAAGGTAATTTGAAATATTCTCAAATATATGGAAATTAAACTGTAGACTTCAAAAACTCACAGATCAAGTAGCTATCACAAAGAAAGCTATCAAATACCTTGAAACAAGTAAAATGGAAATTATTTTTTACTTATTTAATTCCTCAAAATTGTGGGAAGAAGCTAGCACAATGCTCAAACTGAAATTTATAGGTGTAAATGGCAATATTAAAGAAATAGTTCTTTAAAAAGATCAACAGAGTTGACAAATCTTTGACTAAGAAGAGAGAAATCTTAAATTATCCATCTCAGGAACCACTCTTGACCTTACAGAAATGAAAAGAACTTGAAAGAAATAAAACAACTATATACTATCAAATTAAATGCCTATGGAAAAATACAAATATATCAAATAAGAACACATTAAATAACTTAGTTCAATTTCAAAACTGACTCAGACGATATTGACCACTGGATGTATAGCAAGCAAAGAGATTGAATTAGTAATAAAAAAAGATACTTACAAAAAAAGGACAAGCCCAGATGGCTTCACTGATGACTTCTATCAAGCATTTAAAGAAGAATTAACACTAATCCTTTATAAACTCTTTAAAAAATAGAATAAAAAATAATACCCCCACCTTACTCTATTTGGTATTGTCCTGATACCAAAACCAGGCAAATATATCACAAAACTATATACAATAGTTTCTCCTTATCTGTGGTTTTGCTTTCCATGGTGTGTTACCCATGGTAAACTGTGGTCTAAAAATATTAAATAAAAATTTTCAGAAATAAATAATTCATAAATATTAAAATGCATGCCATTCTGAGTAGCATGATGAAATCTCACATTATCTGCCTTCTCAGGAATGTGAACCATGCATCCCTTTGTTCGGCCGGCGTATTTACGAGATATGCTATGTGTCTGTTAGTCACTTAGCCCACTGGAGTATTAGATCAACTGTTATGATATCTCAGTGCTTGTTTTCGCGTAAGTCTTATTTTACTTAATAATGAAAGGTTAACATATCTTTTATTTCAATATATTGTTATAATTGTTTTATCTTATTATTAGTGTTGTTAACCTCTTACTATATCTAGTTTATAAATTAAACTTTATGATAGGAATTAGGCATAGAAAAAAAAAGTATAAAAAGGGTCTCAGGCAACCAATAGCAGTCTTAAAATCTATGCTCCACAGGTAAGCAGTTGCTTCTGCTTTTGATGTCACATCTAAGAGACAATGGCCTAATCCACAGTCACAAATATTTTCCACAGTCACAAATATTTACTCGTATGTTTTCTTTTTAAGAGTTTCATCACTTCATTTGAACTTGTGATCAATTTTTAGTTGGCTAAAATTAAATTGAATCCTGAGTCATGCCGCCAGTTCACAGTGTACATAGACTGAGGAAGAAAGCATCTTCACTCCGGAGAAATGAAGATTTAGAACAGGGGTCCCCAAACTTTTTATACAGGGGGCCAGTTCACTATCCCTCAGACCATTGGAGGGCCGAACTATAAAAAAAAAAAACTATGAACAAATCCCTATGCACACTGCACACATCTTATTTTAAAGTAAAAAAACAAAATGGAAACAAATACAATATTTAAAATAAAGAACAAGTAAATTTAAATCAACAAACTGACCAGTATTTCAATGGGAACTATGGGCCTGCTTTTGGCTAATAAGATGGTCAATGTTCCGTTTCATATTTGTCACTGCTAGCTGTACCAAGTGAAATGATGCACTTCCGGAGCCGTGAGGCATGCGTCCCACGTCACCAGAAGTAGTACTGTACATGAGCAATGCCCCGCTTTGCGTTGCTGACCACCAATGAGAGAGATGCCCCTTCCAGAAATGCGGCGGTGGCTGGATAAATGGCCTCAGGGGGCCGCATGCGGCCCGCAGGTCATGGTTTGGGGACCCCTGCTTTAGAATCAGAAGAAAGTAGAATGTGGATTGGTAAACACAGACCTAGAGATTCATTGCTCCTGGACTAGTTACCCCTCTAAACTTAGATTTCCCCATTTGTAAAATGTGGGGTATAAAAGTGTGTTAACAGTCTGGATCTCAAATGGTTGTGATGCATGACTAAGGTGATTGAATTTACTGTTTAGTATATGCACCATGGTATTTACTGCTAACTAATGTTTCTACATAATATAACTGTAACTAATATGTTTATAATGTGTCAAAATAAAAATTACAGGCAAAAACGTAAGTATTATAAACTTAATGTGAAGTTAATGCTAATATTGTTTGCTTTTGTTAGAAATATTTATGAGTAAGTGACTTAATATAGTAATATTCTTATAGAAAATGCCTTAGTTTTTTTCATGCAATTTAGTGTATGCAATTTAAAATTTCTTGGTACTGTTTTGTTGCTATGTACCTAGCATACTGATTGCACTAGCAAAACTGAAAAATATATAAACCAAAACTAAACATACACTTTGTTTATATAAGAAAATAAATTTCAAAACCTTTGATGTATTAGTAGGTAACTCTGTTCAACTGAAATTCTTTCTCAAGCTTTGGCACCAAGGGATGATTTTATTTTTTTTTTCTCTGAGGACAGCGTAGATTCTTAGGATGGTTGTGTTAATCAAAATCTCTTGGAATATGCTGCAAATGAGAGAGGTGATTTATTCCTCCTTTAGCGAGTCTTCCCATCCTTAGATTTTGGAAGCCCGTTCTTGTTGTTAGTCTTTTCTCAGTAAAGCCAGAGCTGTCTCTGATGGAGCCATGCCTACATGCGTACTAACTTTTCTCACTCCCTTCCCTTCTCCAGTATGATATAATTTCTCTCCCATTCACTACATTTCATGGCTACATCATATTGTGATTCTGTAGCTTTAAGCACGTTATAATTAGGTAGTCTCAACTGAGTTTTCAAATACCACCTTATTGCACCTCAGTTCTGCATCTTATGGCTTACTCTAAATTCTAAAGGCTGTGACCTCTACCTGCAGAGATGATTTCAGGAGTATACAATAGTCCCTCTCATTCTTGTCACACTCTATAGTGGCCAAATACTGTGGATCATATTAAATTTTAAATGCATGTGCTGTTTATGTTCACCTTTTCTCCCATCCTCTACTTTTGTTCTTCTGAAGAATATTTTGCATGCGTGTTTCCCGATCACTCTTTTCTTTGGGTTACTAATTTAGACATACTATATTGAAATTTTAATTCATCTAATTTTCCATAACACACTCCAAGAACTTCCTGTATTTTGTTTAAAATCTGAATTTATTTTCTAAAATTATAGGACTCACATGTAAAATACTAATCTAGCTTCCAGAAAGCTCATCAATAGCTCTCCAGAGGGGAAAATAAAATGAACATAAACCTAATCTGTCAATATCCTTTTCATACTTTTGTTGTTTTAAATATCAATTTATTTTATTTGACAAAAAAAGAAATTCTCCTTTGGGCTTAAGCAAGTCAGAATTGATTTATATGCTTTGCAAACAAAGAATATCCACTGATATCCTTATAATGGATTTAATTTTCAACACACACCAATATAATAACTTTTATAATTTCCATCATTTCCTTACTCTTGAGAACTAAGAGTGCCACCACATAATATGCAATTAATACAGAGAAAATATCATTGTGTTTAGATAATAGCTAATTATAACATCTTCCCCAACTATATTAAACAATGGTCTTTACTTAAAACCTAAAACAGCAAAATTTATACATCAATTTCTTCTTAAAGTTGTCATATATATACCCTTAATGTTGCTGTTAGGAATCACAAATTGCTTGCAAAGTAATCTCGGCCCAGATGCTCCATGACTGACTTGGGAAATGGGACCTTAAAAGCCCTTCCTCACTATTCTTCTTATTTTTTGTTCACTAGGGACAATTAGAAAAGCAGCAGATGCTTCCACTTATTGCCTGACTGTTCCAGAATTATACTAAACATAGATGATAATGCTCTTCCTACCACCTCATTAAGGAACACGCAACTGCATCGAAAGGAGAGCAAGAAAATATCTATGCAAGCAGCTTTCTTACAATCGGATAATTTAAAAGATCTAGCAGGGTCCAGACCTCGGTCGAGTTTATACTAACAGCAAGTGTTCCCTCTGTGATGCAGAGAGACAAAGAATGAAGAGATGCAGGTACTCTAATTAAAACAAAACAAAACCAAAAAAAAAAAAAAAAAAAAGAGTATTCAAGCTGTCAGGCCAGAAGGGATTTTAATATACAAACAGTAACTGCATGTGTTTGACGTACAACGTGACAGTTTGAAAGGCTTTTTACACTTAACACATTTTCATTAAAATTGAGCATGTAAAACTAGACATTCTATTACCAGATCATAAAACCAATATATCCTTGGTTGTTTCTTGAAATGAGATTTTCACAAATTTGCAACTGTAAGAATGTAACCTTGGGAATGGTTCTAAAGGGCCAATCAAAAGTTAATACACAAATGTACTCAAAAAAATGATTTTTAACTTAAAAATGTTATTTTATTCCCCAATGTTATTTAATAGAAATAAAAATGCCTAAGTTTTCATGAATTTTATTTATTTTGAATATCAATTATATTTTAATAATAATACATTAAAATTAGCTTATCACTTCACATAGTTATAATGTGTGTGTGTGTGTGTGTGTATCACATTTTCTTTCATTATTTATTTGTCAATAGACACTTTGGTTGTTTCCATGTCCTGGCCATTTACCCTCATTTTAGATTAGGCATTATCGAGGATTGGAATTATTAAATAACTGAACTATTTGACTGATGTTAATTAACATATTGTGATAACATCATATTGTACACCAGTGGTCCCCAACCCCCGGGCCACAGACAGGTACTGGTCCATGGGCCATTTGGTACTGGTCCGCAGAGAAAGAATAAATAACTTACATTATTTCCATTTTATTTATATTTAAGTCTGAACAATGTTTTATTTTTAAAAAATGACCAGATTCACTCTGTTACATCCATATAAGACTCACTCTTGACACTTGTCTCGGTCACATGATACATTTATCCATCCCACCCTAAAGGCCGGTCCGTGAAAATATTTTCTGACATTAACCAGGTCCGTGGCCCAAAAAAGGTTGGGGACCACTGTTGTACACCATAAACTTCCATAATGTTATATGTCAATTACATCTCAATAAAGCTGGAAAAAATTAGCTTATAATATTGTCAGTATATAAAAAATAATAATTTTAATATGCTTCAATAGAGAGAAAATTTTAAACTTAAAAGCAACAAAAACAAATTTCAGGATTAATTTACAGTTAGATTCTGAGTTTACACCTATTATTTCAATCCCATCTTTCATTTACTATTATCTCTTTCTTGTTTATATTAAATCTGTTCTACATTATTCCCTCTTTTATTCAATGAATAACATCTTTTACTTAAAGTATTTCAGTGAATTTCATTAACAAAACTTGATATTTGAAAAGACTTCAGTTTGAACAATTATACTCTTCCTTTTCAGTCATTCCATTTACTTGAAGTATCACTTTAAAATAAAATGTAGGCTACTAGAAAGATGAAAAACTAACATAATGATATCATGTACTTATTATAAAAGGTTGTGCTTTTGACATTTGTTTTGATACTAAAGGAAGTTACTTCCATAGTAACTATAGAAACAAATTATACTCTGAATTAAAGCTATTTCTATCTATTAAGGATTTCTGATAAGGAAAATATTTGATGCATTACAATGAACACTAATTACACCAATTATTTAACAACAGTTTTCAAATGCTATAATCCTGCTGGGGTAAACAGATTTGCATAGTAATTTGAACTTTCCTATATTCCTAAAAGTATCAGCTTTCATTGGTTTAATAACAAATATTGATCAAGCATCAATGTTGATTTAGGAAGTGAGCCACTTACTATATAGTATTAATATAAATAATAGTTAATTGAGTTACAAAAGATGGAAAAGACCTATAGGAACTAGAATGTTGGTCAGTAAAATGAAATTAAGGGAATTGTGAGTAACCAAGCCAGAAATTAGACAACTCAGAATCCTAAAATAAGTCCAAGGAAACAGAGGCTGCCTTATTATAAAACTGGTGGATGGCCCTGTCTGGTTGATTCAGTGAATAGAGCATCAACCCTGTGTGTGGACGTCACAGGTTTAATCCCCTATCAGGGCACATATAAAAAGTGACAATCAGCTTCTCTTCCCCTCCCACTCCTCCTTCTCTCCCTCTACCCCTGTCACAGCCAGTGACTAGATTGGTTTGAGCGATGGCCCAGGTGCTGAGAATAGTTCAGTTAGTCTGAGGGTGTCAACCTTAGGTGCTAAAAATAGCTCAGTTGATTCAATCATCAGCCCCAGATGGGGTTGCTGGTTGGATCCAGACTGGGGCCATGCAAAAGTCTGTCTCACTATCTCCCTTCCTTTTACTTAAAAAAAAAGAAAAGAAAAAGAAATCTGGTGGGCAAATGCCAGATAATGACTGAAAACCTTATGAAAGGGTCACTATTTGAAATACAATACAGACATTTTAAAATCCCTTTATTCAGACAACATATAAAGTTACTTCTGAAATTTAAAGTCTGTTATAGAATCAACAGTCTCTGGGTGGTGGTGCACCAAGATTTTTAATTTGAGATCTTAAATATTACATTATAGTCAGTGTATGATAATACTGGATATTGAATAGGTTCCTGGTCTGGGGGTGAAAATTAGTTAGAAGAATAGAGGTGCTGAAACAGAAGAAGGAAGTGAAATAATGAATCTTACCTATTTTACCTTTCCGTTTAAATCAGAAATGCAAACTATGGGACACAAAACACTGCAACCCCAAGTTCTGACTATGGCAGTCACTGTTAGTTCAACATAGCTTCTCATTCCATCAAGCTGGAATACTTTCCAGCCCAGAATTCTTTTTTTAAATTAATTAATTTATTTATTTATTGTGTTTACATAGATTCTAGTGTCTCTCCAAATGTATCCCCCCTCCCCCGTATTCCCCTCCACATCTCCCTTGCCCCCTCCCTTTAGGTTCAATTCCATTCCTCAGTTCACATTGTTCCTTAGATTCCTCAAATGAGTGAGGTCATTTGATTTTTTTTTCTCTGCCTGGCTTATTTCACTTAACATAATAGTTTCCAGGTCCATCCATGTTGTTGCAAAAGGTAATATTTCCTTCGTTTTCATGGCCCCATAGTATTCCATTGTATATATGTACCATTGCTTTTTAATCCACTCGTCCCCTGATGGACATTTGGGCTGTTTCCAGATCTTTGCTATTGTGAACAATGCTGCCATAAACATGGGGGTGCATTTCTCTTTTTGAGTCCAACCCAGAATTCTTGAGCCACTATGGCATCTTACCATACCTTAGAAATAGTTGAAATATATTGAGGTGACCTAACATTCCCCAGATAATCAGAAACATAAAACCAAACCAAAAATCTGGTTTAAATACTAAGTATTATTAGATATTATTAGACTAGAAGAAATACAATGAAATACTACAAACCTACCAAAATAATAGTTTTGTTAATACCAAGCCTGTGTGTGGCAACAATGAATGCACAGATACGCCCCAGACATCCCGGAATACAAATAACAGTGCCTCAGGTACTTCTACTTTCATGTATAAAGAATGATTAAGGTTCCCCTTGGTTCTGGATCTTAAGATTTTAAAAAAGAGTTGGTGTACTTTCACCATCCAAATTAATGTTAGGCAATTATTTTTAAAAATCGGTTACGAACATCTGAATAAAGATCCAATAGTATTCCTCACCAGTAAGCAAGCTATATTTATCACAATTGAAAATGATTTATTATTGGTGGAGTCAATGCTCTGTGCTTGGCAACTCATAATCTCACATCTTTGCAGATGTTGCTTTCTCTGCCTTCACAAGCTTCACCCTGCTTCTGCCTTCTGCAGGTGTCTGACTCCTTCAGAGTTCAGCTTGGTAAGAGTCCCTTCAGATTTCCCTTCTTCTTAAAATGGCACTACTTTTTATGCAATTGTTCATACCTGAACCTTTATAACAAGGAGTCTGACTTCATTCTTGAAGTTTGATGTCAGCTTTTAAGATTCCCCACCACCCCCCTTTTGTGCTCGTGGGGAAACTCAGGGTGCTTCCCTCTTGGGTGTAGTTGGCGGATGCAGAGCATGCGTGGGAATTCTAACCTGGTCATATACCTACCGCAAGGAAACTGTGAGTCTGTCTCCTTTCCTGGTATGATCAAGCCATTTTGGACTTGCTTGAGAGGCCTGCAGTGCTCTGTCTAGAGAACACTGTTTTGAAATCCATAAAACATTCATACCTTCATACCCTCCTTGTGTGAATGTGGTAATATCCGTCTTTATACCCAAATACAATCTGGTTGTAGTTCCCTCCTGCATTAGAGGCTGCTTACAATTTTATAAGTGACCCTTAATTCCGTTTTTTCTTATACTGCTAGTAAAATTCTCTAACTCTACCTTCAAATCCATGCCCCTAATATGTCCCCTGTTCGTGGTCCCTCAAGTGTAAGCCATCATCATAACTGTTGGGCCACTTAACAGGATCTTTCCATTCTCGCTTCTCAAGAGTTCATTTGTAACACAATTACAGAACAATATTTTTAAAAGATAAGGTTACCTATTGACTTTTCAACACCTTTAGAATGAAAATTTAATCATGTGACATAGATACCAGCCAAACCCTATCCACTGAGTTGACCTCATCTTCTGGGACTCTTCACCTTCCATTTCACTCGTTTCAGTCGTACTGGTCTGACTCCTCCTCAAATAGGAATGTGGCACAGTGGCCATTGGATGAACAGGCCTCAGATGGGAGGGGGGAGAGGGGGGAAGAAACATCATGAAGCTTAGTGGCTGTGAACACAGACTTAGGAATTAATCACGGCAGCACTCAAATTCCGCTCCCTTTATTTATGTAAGATATAGAGAAATTACTTAATTTGACATCTTTATTTTCTACATGTGCAAGACAATTCTAACACAACCAACCTCATTAAGGTATAGAAGAATGAATAATGTATGCAGAGTGCTTACCACGTGATAGGAACTCTGTTATAAAAAGTCATTCTTAATATCCTTTATTGATATAAACATCTATCATTTTATTTACAATTTTAGAAATGCTTAGGACTGCCTATTATGTTTTTAGAAATGAATATTTCACTTACCTGCATATATATATATATATTAATAAAACCATACTTTTACCTAATGATAACTCTTATTTGTATATAAAATTTTACTGAAATTATGTATTCAGAGAGCTATAAATACATAATAGCTTACAACGTCAAATATATATGGGAAAATGACCAAAATTTTTAAAAGCATTTTAAAGTTATTTTTCTTAGTATTCTCTCTCTCTTTCCCTCTCTCTCTTTTTATTTTCTGTTGGTCTATTTTGTTTTATTTTGTTTTAAGGTCCATGCCTAGCTTCAATAGTTTTCACTGACAGATAGCTTTGAGGGATTCTATTTTGCAGGCTTCACACAAATCCACCCCTCCAAAAAAATTTATTTTACTCAAAACCTGAATCAGTAAATTTTAATGTTCTTATTACATAACAATTATCTCTTTTTTTATGCCATAGCAACAGAGAGGGCTTTGTATACCAAATCTTAACGATGCTAAATTGGCTCCATAGACCGTCCTGCCTCAGCAACTTTATTTTCAGACACATGAGCATAAAATCAGCTGAAGAGCTTGAGCATGCAACAGTCATGACAGAGATTAGAGGACAAAAACAAAGCTTAAAAGAAGTGAGTTCTTGTTGCTATTGTTTCCCTTGGACAAGCAAACAAAAAAATCCAAGCCAGACTCCAATTGCCACCTAAGCATTCAATTAAAATTGTGCACAATGGTATAAAGCTATCTACAAAGCCACTGATGAGGACAAATGTGTAGCCTCAACTATCTGCTCCCTTGTGAGGGAAGGGAGACATTCTCAATCAATAAGTTGTTTGTTTTGATACATGGCCTGTTTTTCTGAGTTATTGCAGGAATCAAGCTATGCTTCCAGCTCGCCTCCCTCCCTATTGAAGTCCCTGACACATCACTACATTTAACCTGTTTATGTTGCATACTTTGGGAAGTAACTATCTCCTCAAGTATTGCTGAAATATTTGTCCTTACTTTAATTGTACTAAAAAAATTTGACTCTCCTATCTCCTATTTTAAAAATTATTATTCAAACAGTTAAATTGAAATATAAAAATTTAACATATGGGCCCTGGCCGGTTGGCTCAGCGGTAGAGCGTCGGCCTGGTGTGCAGGAGTCCCGGGTTCGATTCCCGGCCAGGGCACACAGGAGAAGCGCCCATCTGCTTCTCCACCCCTCCCCCTCTCCTTCCTCTCTGTCTCTTCCCCTCCTGCAGCCAAGGCTCCATTGGAGCAAAGATGTCCCAGGCACTGAGGATGGCTCTGTGGCCTCTGCCTCAGGTGCTAGAATGGCTCTGGATGCAGCAGAGCGATGCCCCAGAGGTGGGCATCCCAGGTGGATCCCGGTTGGACTCATGCGGGAGTCTGTCTGGCTGCCTCCCTGTTTCCAGCTTTGGAAAAATAGAAAAAAAATTAACATATGTTTGAATAGCTTTAAATATTACATCCCAACATGTTATATATAGTAACATTTCATTAAGTATATGTTCATTGAACTTTGAAGCTGGGTGTTTAGTTTGTTTTGTTTCTGGAAGGTTCCTGCCATACAAATGAGTTGGCAAAGCTCGTCCACATCATCAAACCAATTAATCAAATGAGGTGCAAGTTTTTTTTATAATGCTTTAACTTTATTTTTTTAATTCTAACAAGTAGACTAATAGGTGCCCTGTGAAAACTTTCTCCTTATAAGTTCTAATTTCACAACATAAAGAAAAACATCTACTTCCTCAGAATGTCTTACTAAGTCAACCTAGTTACACTTCTGTGGTCTCAACTTTAAGCACAGCACATTCCCAGCTGCATGTTCGTTCCCTGGCAGGGCCCCGTACCTGGGACAGCACACCATAGGAAGATGCCAGGGGAAACAATGTGTCGTCTGTAACACAAGATGAAGATAGCTATGCAAAGAGAGGTAGGAATCAATGGCTAGTAGGTAGAGTCTAGGTACTGTCATTTTTGGGCTCAGTGAATAGAGCATCAGCCTGACAGACAGATGTTCTGGGTTTGATCCCCGGCCAGGGCACAAGTGAGAAGCAACCATCTGCCTTTCTTTCCCTCCCTTTCCTCCTTTTCTCTCTTCTCCCATCTTGCAACCAGTGGTTCTACTGGTCTACCATTGGCCCTAGGTGCTGAGGATAGCTTGATCAATTTGAGCATCTGTCCCCGACAGGGGTTGCTGGGTAGTTCCTGGTCTGGGCACATACAGGATTCTACCTCTCTTTCTCTGCCCCCCTCTCACTTAAAAAATCAATAAATAAGTTCTGTCATTTTTTGAAAAATATACCTAGGGAATGAAAGATCTGGAAATTGCTATCAATTGCTATCCAAGCCCAGCTAACATCTAGACAGTTTTCTTTCTCTTTATTTGAGGATTATTGATTTAAACCTTCTGCCTTGTTTTTGCTACAATCTCTGTTAAAACTTTATCGTGATCATGTAAAAATCACTGAGTTATAAAATGGAGACAGAGGCAAAAGTGAACTCTGAAAACTATGTAAATATGTTGGAATTCAGTAATTCACAATCCAAATTATTTAATAATGGACTTAAGAGGCCTAGGGAAGGAGTGATACCAGTTGCTTCAACTGCACCAATTGAGCCTTGTCTTTGATTTTATTCAAGGCTTAGGTGAGTGGTTCCATGCAGCCTTCCCAGGTGAATGTTCACTGCCACCTGACAGAGCCTCACTTGATGAGCTGTCATTTTATTTCTGTATAAAATTTGATTTTTCTTTTTTATAACTGGAAGGCCTTAGAACCAAGGGAACATTATCATTCAGGAGCAATGGAAACAAACCTCTCATGGTAATGACCTGAGTGACTCTCCCTGAAATGGGCTTTTTCTTCTTCCCCATTCCACTCTTTATTCTTATCAACTCCTATTCTCTTGGGAAATATAATGAACTGTTTTCACACAAGACCCTGTTTCAAGCTGTGCATTCAGAAGAACACAAACTAAGGTATTATTAATTGCTGAAATTCTAGAGAACAGATTTTCAGGATCCTAGGAGTATTTGACCCACTGATCAGTAAGACAGACCATACTGCAGGTGGAGAATGAGATTAGGATAACCCCTGGCATGATCATTAAGACCGTCATCTCTATTGGATTGAGATAAAGAACAGGTGGAAAAACGTCTTTAGATTATACACTTGAACAATTTTGTATGTGCCCTGCTTAGTTAACTGCTTTGCTAACTTTGTTAATTGCTTTGTTAACTATTAGCTGCTCTGTTAACGTCTTTTAGAGGTCATGAATAAAAACAAGTGACGAGTTCAGTTCAATCAAGCGTCAACTCAGGGAATGTTTCGAAAGCCTGGGATTTCTGTGTGTGAAAAGATCCTTGTCTCAATGTTCTGGAGTGACAAGAACAGAACAGCCCACTGAAGAGTCTTAAAATGGATTGCTGCTGCTCTACACCCTCAACCAGGGATATTCTGAGTTATCAGTGCTATGCTTGGTTATCTTATTCTATACAGGGGAGGATTAGCCCAAGGTAAAATATGTATAAATATCTTGTAGTGATAAATGACTTGAATGGTTAGTCAGGGGTCTTGATAGATCTGATAAAATGAGATCAGAAAATAAGAATATGAAATGAATCTACAAAAATAGGGAAAAGACATGAAAATTGTTGAGTCTCATGTTCATACGTACCAGAGAGCATTTACTGCACTAGAAGCACTTAACCAGCCAGGTGGACTAGAGAGTGTTCCTTTAAAGAAAGGATCATTACTTTTCATCCTTTCCATTGCTTGTGTGATGAGCCTTTTAAAAGCGAATTAGCTGTAGAATGAAGTTATGCATTTGTTCAACAGCTTAGACTTCTTCAAACCAAAACTTCCTTGCTACTGATGCTGCTGGATATCTAATCTCATCAGTAGATACCGACTGATATGGAACTTGTCCTTGCTATTAAACAAAGAAATCTTAAAAATATATAGTATTGTGATGAGTGAGTATTGGTGTTACATATAAAAATAAGACAGGAGAATAGGAGGGTGAGGTCTGAAGGAGATCTTTGTCTTCTTATGTGAATAAGTAAAAGTTGCTTTTCTGATAAAGTGAGACTTGGAGCAGAAATCTAAAAGAAAAGAGGGAAAATGAACTAGATATCTGGGCAAAGAACATTTTAGGAAGTGGAAAATAAAAGTTGAAAATTTGGGGGGCTAAAGCAGGCTCAGTGTGATGGAACAATAACCAGGAGGCCCATGTAGCTGAAGTACCTGAAAGAGGATGAGAATAATCAGAAATGAGGACTGAAACATAGTGGGAGGAATGGTTATAAGACCATTAATAAAATTTAAGCTCATCAGTCTCATGATGAGTGAAATGAGAAGCACTGGAGTCTTTGAAAACAGGTATCGTATCAGCTGACAATAGAAAAGAGATTCTCTGTAAGGAGCATCCCCTCCATGGGCTGAAATTAACACCAGGGATGTTATATAGGAAGCTACCATAAGACTGTCCTTAAGATAGCATCACAGATTAGACGAGGCTAGCATAGGGAAAAGTGGTGAAGAGAAGTGATTGAACTCTGAAAGTATGTGTACACACAAACTCAAATACACGTATATGAAGAGGTTGACTACGTCAGACAAGAGATCAAGAAGGATTGAGACAAAAGTCTTTTTAACACTCCAATTACTTGCTCATATGCCTAAGACATTAATCAGAAAAATGTGTTTAATTTATCTGTATGTTTAATTAGTAATCCTATAATTTGGATTAAGTACATGTACACATAAATATAAAACATAAGAATATGTAGAAATTGCATATCTCTTGATTATAGTCATGGTTAATTTTTCTCCTAAATTTTGATTAAGAATATTTGGGTAGTATGATTTAGGACTTGGGTATTTTTTTCACCTCTCAGATATTCTCTAAAATTTCACTCCAGCTTAAAATTAAGAATATTCATGTTCGTATTTAAATGATATGCACTTTTTTTCCCTCCAAAGTTAGAAGCGAGGAGGCAGATAGACTCCCGCATGCACCAGACGGGGATCCACTCGGCATACCCACCAGGGGGCGATGCTCAGCATATCCGTGTCTTTCTTCCATTGTAGCGGGAAGCCATTCTAGCGCTTGAGGTGGAGGCCATGGAACCGTCCTCAGTATTCGTGCCAGCTTGGTCCAGTGGACTCTTAGTTGCAGGAGGAGAAGAGAGAGAGAGAGTGGAAGGAGAAGGGGAAGGGTAGAGAAGCAGATGGGCGCTATTCCTGTGTGCCCTGACCGGGTATCGAACCCAGGACTTCCGCATGCTGGGCCAATGTTCTACCACTGAATGCATATGCACTTTTATTTTGCTTTTTGTTCTTTTATTTTAGCAGCCTTCTTATGTTACTTTAAAAAATATATGGGAAAGAAAGGGACATTTAAATTTTATAACTTACTCTTTTAAAAGCAGAGGCAATATTACTGTGGCTTTTGGGAGTGATTGCTTTTATGTCATGATTTCAACTGACGCTCTTTCAGACGCCTGCGACCTGGATACATCATCATGATATGTGAAGTGCCATAGCTGAGATGTGATTCATTTCCACATAGACACATTGTCTTCCACTTTTACAATAAAGTTTATTGAAAAATGCATTTGTTAGAAAGATCAACTTTCTTCCGACAATATTCTTTGTTCCTCTATAATCTTAATATGCGTAGCTCTTTGCACAGTTTATTTTTCAATATTTTAAATTTACACTTGAAATGACTTCCTACAGATAAGAGCCCAGGTGCCAAGGATACTAACCTCCATCCACATTAGGGAGTTGACTGTGATCTCTTCCATCCATTCACATTAGAGAGTTTACTATGAGCTCTTCCATGCCAGGTCTTATTTCTTACTCATGGGGACTATAAAACTCTGGTCTCTAAATTCTCCAAAGACTCATATCTTCTAGCAGTCTCCTTAGGGTTTTACACTGGTCTTCTTCTGCAGCTGCGATTTATATATTTTCTCTCACTTCATGGTTTATCAGATGGAGAAATTAAAAAATAATGCATTTGTAGAACTGAACTCACCACAGTAATGAAATTTCACATAAATGCGCCTTCCATCAAAAGACAATATGCTTAGCTGGCACAATGATTGTACAGTTAAAACAGAAGAAGCAGTCAATTGTCAATGCTATATGTATTACCTCAAGATAGGCAAATAACATTTTGCAAGTTACTTAACCTATTTTTTTCCCTTTATATATTGTATGTACTCATATATATGTGTAAATAAGGGAGATAGATGTATTTTTATAAAAGATGAATAAGAATGCATGTTTGGATAAGGTGAATTTAGAGCAGAGATTCAGAAGAAAAGGGAGAAAAAGAAATATGGATATCTTGGAAAAAAGTATTCCAGAAAGTGGGAAATTCTTGTTCAAAATTCGTGGAGGTGAAGCAGGCTCAGTGCAGTGGGAAAATAATCAGGAGGCCAGTGTGGCTACAGTATCAGGATGAAGAAAAGCTTATTATTAATATGACATTTAAAATATTGAGCGAGGTGCTTGTATGGCCATTTATAAAATTCTCAGCTCTTATGTTTATTCGCATATGTAGAGATGATTATATATGTACGCATAATTATTCAGGCGATGGCTTAGATCAATGCTTATACCATTCAAATAGGTATCACCAGGTCTGTGATTAGTGTTTTAAATGGCACTGAGAAAAAAGACAACTTATTTTAGCAAATCTGTTATTCTGGTTACCTACCTGTCATAGGAAAAAAAAATTTTTTTAAATGTGATAAAACAATAGGTAGAATCCAAACTGAAAATTCAATTTACAGATGAGAAAAGCAAAACCTAGGGAGGTGAAACGACCTAGCCAAGAGTAGGTGGTTAATTACTGGGACAGGAAATTTAGAACCCAGATCCCTTACCTTTCCAGTAAGCATTTTAATTTACAACACTGTAGTTGCTAATGGATTAGGGTGTTCAAAAACTAGCAAAATAATAGTTTGTGAAAAAAGCATAAAATTTACAGAAATAATTACAGTTAAGAACATCTACAATGTTAAAAAACATATGCAGCAGGCAGAATATTTATAAATTCTTGGATGAGCAACAGTGATTCATCTTAAGAGTGTTCTCAAATCAAAACGAGTTAATCAATGTATTTCCATTGCAGTTGCTTAAATAAACTTTACTTGAGAAGGATAGCCTCTTTTAACATAGACGCTGATAGGGTGTTTAGCATCAATATATTCCCTCTGGTTACCATTGCATCTGCTGGACTAACTTCAAGCCTCATCTCAAACTAAAAAGATGAGGAATATGAATTATTGCCTAGATGGATGATTATTCACTACAACATTCCACTCCCCAAAATGAGGTGTTTCTCTGGATACAACGTGAATATTAATAAAAACCGTTACTCTGGAATCGAGGCTGACATCGAAAGAGCATGAAGTATTTGAACCTCTGTAGTGGAGTTAGCCTAAGGGAAAGAGGAAATATCTGGGCTACACTGTATCACCCTAGTAATCACAAAGGGGGTAACAAATCTCAGGAATCAAATAAGGACTACTTACAAAAGACAGAAATCCTACAAAAGGCAATGGGAAAAACAAGAAATTTGCCTTGCAGTGCCATAGAAATGATGCATAAAATTAAAGAATTCTCCAAAGACACATTTTTGTAAGACTAAAAAGGGGAGTAATGAAAAATATGTTCATTGAAAAGTATTCAGAATGGACACAGAGCAAAGCATCTGTCAGCCATATGCACTTCATACATCACACTCTCCTTTTAATTTTAATTTAAGGGAGGCCCTTATTTCAGAACTTTGGTGTGACTGAAAAATAACACAAAGTCCAGAACTAATTACCTTGGAGTTTTATGTGAGTACGTTATCCTTATCTTCCATAACTACCGAAGTAGGGTTCATTTGTTGTCTTGGGAGCCATGATCATCCTTACCTCACGCCTGTATTCTTATAGAGCAGTGGTAGTCAACCTGGTCCCTACCCACATTAGTGGGCGTTCCAGCTTTCATGGTGGGTGGTAGCAGAGCACCCAAAGTATAATAAAAAGATTTAACTATAGTAAGTTGTTTTATAAAGATTTATTCTGACAAACTTAGTGAAAATCCGACATAAAGTACTTGGTAAGTAATTATTATTATATGCTTTAACTTGCTGTAACTCTGCTTTATAAATTTTATAAAGAAAGTCACTTCCCTACTTTATAAATCACCATGACTGTGGAAGCGGTTAGAAAATTTTACTACTAACAGAGATACAGAAGTGGGCGGTAGGTATATAAAGGTTGACTACCCCTGTAATAGAAGCTTATGTCTGAAATAAATGTGCTATTTAATTTCTGCATATTTTATATTAGGCAACTTTAAAACATCAGAAGTAGCTTTAAATTTCTAAGCCGCTTTATTACTTTCCTTTAAATCTAGGGAGTTAGAAGCAGACATTAAAGTTGTTTTTCAGATGCATATGTTATAAAATAGTTGGGAAATCTATACCTTAGTAAAAATATTTCAAGTATGTTTACAGGCACTTTGTTTCCATGGTAAAATGGCTGATCTGAAAAGTTCAACACAGAAGACCACTGAGAAATGAGATCCAAGATGGCGATGGAGTAGGTAGATCAACATTGCACTCACCTCTTCCCAGGACCAAACTGGAGTTATAACTAAACTAAAAAACAATCAGCCTGAAAAATCAACTCAGGAATCAATGAAGAGGAGTCTATAACCAAGGCTTCGCAGAAGAAGTCACAGTCAGACTAGTATAAAGGGTGGAGATGCAAAGAGGGTGGCCCAGCTCCCAGGAGCGAGCAGTGGCTAAGGATCTGGAGGGACATCTCAGCTGCGGGAGGTTTTCCATGAGACGTTTTCCCTGAAAGGTGTGGGTCCTAAGCCCCAGATGGGGCGCTCCAGCCTAGAATACCCGAGCTTAGAAGAAATGCCCACATAGCATTTGGTTGTGAAGTTTCTGTCTGCAAGAAAGAAACAGATCTCAGGGACACAGGGAACCTCTTAAAGGGCCCATGTAGAAAAATCTCGTTCACAGCCACTTATCCTGGGCTCTGGTGGAGGAAGGGCTGAGAAGACTAGAGTCACACGAGGGTGTGAAATTGGTGATCCTGGGAAGAGACACAGTGGGGGACAACAACCGAACCCCTGTGCTGAGTCATTCTCCAATACTGCAGTTCCCATCTTTCTCGGGTGGAGCAGGCCCCTCCACGCTGCCTCAGACTGCAGGAAAAGAAGTTTCCCGCCCTCAAGGATATATTTGCCCCACCCTGGGCAGATGGGGCAGCACCCTGTGAGAAGTAAGCAGCCTTAGCCAGAAAGCAGGGAGCTGAAAAGACTCATGGGGTGACAGTGACTCAGTTGTCTGGCATTGAGGCTGAAGCCTCCCCCTCCAGTTTCTTGAGAATATGACTGATGCTTATATTTCATGAAGAGACTGTCAGCATCACCCAACCTGAATCTGCTGCTCACCCCTCTTGCAGTATCCAGCAGTAGCTTAGGGATTAGGCGCTGGAATGGGGGTCACATTTCCCATACTGAGCTCATGACTCTCCAAGTAGAGGGACTCCCTAATGTTGTCCTCCCCACCTCAGTTGCCCTAACTCACCAAGCTTGCAACCTGTGGAGGGGATAGTGGGGTGAGGCCAGTCTGCACCCACTCTACAGTCTATACTGCAGTCTCTCTTGCAGGCAGCTGCGAGATGAGGCGGAGCAGTTAAAAAGTGGAGGCAAATCTTAAGGAACGTGGGCCATTTCATGGAGTTGCTGTCAGCCCTAAGCAAGAAGAAGCTGATCCTTAGAAACAGCTTGGCCCCTTCCACACACACCAACACATAGAAAGCACAGACTCAAACAGTGAACAGAGTGGCAGCTCTGGAAACATAGTCCGTGGTGAGTTACAAACAATGTCTGACATCAACCGGTATCTGAGCCTTACCCAAGAGGACCCAGAACCAATGCAACCAGTAATGGGTTGCAGATTACACCACTGCTAGATTCAAATAGCCACACAAGTAGCATACTCAACGGAGGAGTCTAGCAAGTGCCAGACCCTGCTGAGAATAACTATGCCCCATAGGACAGGCACGGCAAAGCATCTAATACGCGTGATCAAGGTTGACCCTTAGAGCCTGCCAGCCTGAAGGATTAACTCCACCCACAAAAGGGTCAAGAATATTCAAGACTCATAAATAACAGGAGGATAAATATAACCCCCAAGAAACATCCTTAAAGAAGGAACAAATACAGTTTTTTTTTTTTAATAAACGGTGTTAGGAAAATTGGACAGGTTCATGAAAAAATGAAACTGGACCACCAACTTAACACCATACACAAATGCAAACTCAAAATGGATGAAAAACTTAAATGTAAGTTGTGAAACCAAAAAATCCTAGAAGAAAACATAGGCAGTATCCCTTCAAATATCTCTCATAGCATTATTTTTACCAATATAGCTTCTCAGGCAAGTAAAATAAAGGACAAAATAACCAAATGGGACTACATCAAACTAAAAAGCTTTTACACAGCAAAAGGCACAATTAACAAAATAAAGACAACTGACTCTATAGAATAACATATTCACTGACCCATCTGGTAAGGGATTAATTACCAAAATTCATACAGAATTTATAAAGCTCAACACCAGAAAGATAAACAATTCTATTAAAAAATGGGCAAAGGATTTGAAAGTACATTTCTCGAACAGGACATACAGATGGTCAATAGGCATATGAAAAAATACTCACTGTCATTAATCACCAAAGAAATACAAATTAAAATTATAATAAAATATCACTTCAGTCCTGCCAGAATGGTTTTCATTAACAAATCAACAAACAACCAGTGCTGGTGAAGGTATGGACACAAGGGAACCCTCCTGCACTGCTGGTGGGAATGCAGAGTTACAAAGCCACTGCAGAAAACGGTATGGCATTTTCTCAAAAAATTAAAAATAGAACTGCCTTATGACCTAACTATCCCACTTCTAGGATTATATCCTAAGGATCCCAACACACTAATTCAAACAAAGATATGCACTCCCATGTTCACTGCAGTGTTGTTTGCAATACTTAAGATTTGGAAACAGCCCCAGTGTCCATCAGTGGACACAAGGAGACAAAAAGCTGTGGTACATTTACACAATGGGATACTGGGTGGACAAAAAAAAAAGTTTGGATGGACCTGGAGGTTATTTCGCTAAGTGAAATAAGCCGAGCAGAGAAAGACAAATGTCATATGATTTTACTAATATGTGGAATCTAATAAATAAAAAATACTGAGAAACAAAACAGAAACAGAGGCAAGGTCACAGGGTGGGAAGAAGGACAGCTGTCAGAGGGAAGGGGGAATAGGGGACGGGATCAAAGAAGGTGAAGGGATTAGCCAAATCATTCATATATATATATGTATGAATATATATATGAATATATATATGAATATATATATATATATCACATACATTCAGAGACAACAGGGTAGCAATAACCAGAGAGAGATGGGGGTGGAGGTAGGGGAAGGGGCAAAGGGGGCACATGGAGGTCGTAGGAGACTTTGCATGAGGTATGAGAAGTATGATGTGGCGCATGGAGGGTGTTATATTGAGTGGGACACTTGCAACCGTGTCAACACAATAAATTAAAAATGAAAATTTAAAAAAGAAAGAGAGAAAAACCTTAAATCGTTAAAATTCCTTAAATTATTTAGCAAATATATTCAGTATTTGAAAACTGGTGAAATGGAAAGGAAGGCCCACAGTTATAGCAACGTACAAATAAGCATGAGGCACTTGCTTCTTATGGGCCTCAGGTCGTCCCACACTCGCCTCCATACTCAGGTTTGATCATGGGTTAGGTGCAAGTCTTCAAGACAAGGTCACTCAAAGTCTGACTGGGTAGAAATAAATTTTCTAAATGCCATGGAACCATTGTGAAAATTCTGGAGAAAGTTTCAAATATTCTGGACTGTCTTAAAAAAGTTTTGCTTTAATTTAAAAAAAAATAAACTTTAAAAAATAGTATATGAGTTATTAGAGTTGTTTATATAACAATCCTAGACCTATAGTAAGTGTGCATTAAACACTATAAAAAAATTAAAGTTTAGGGCCACACTCATTTGTTAGAAAAGTAGTTTAGTTAACATTAAACTATTAATTAGCAAGCAGCTAGATTACTTGCGGGGGGTGGGGTGGGGGGGGGAGGAGATTCCTTCAGAGATGACTAGGCAATTCTGCACTCAAAGTAGAGAGACAAAGACTCAGTGTTGACTGAATAGAGGACTGTAACACTTCATAGTTTCCGACCACAGTATTGGATGAATAAAGACACAAGCTTTATGAGGAGCCACTGAGCCATTTCATCCGCAGGTGTTGTAAAGTACCAAAGGCTACAGAATTAATATTAATATTTTAGGAGGCTTGGAAAACATTTTATTAATTTGGGTTAAGAGAAATTGTGAGAATAGTCTCTGTGCTGTGTGATTAGCATAACTAGGATGGCTCTTGCCATTGTATTGTAAATGAAAAGGGAAGGAAGCATGGATTCCCTGACATTCCACCACACCTGTGGGGAAAGGGGTGAATGGCTAGCCAGGTGCAGGAAGGGAAAAGCCAAAATAAACCTTTTCTTATAGCAATGAGTCATTTGCGGGCATTTGTCCCCACTGAAACTACCTCTCCTATGTAAATGTGTGTGTGACTCTGGACAGAGAGATAGCAGATAAACACTAGATAATATAGGAATGCCTTTAATATGTAAAGAGACATCTTTCTACCATTGTGTTGGCTTGTAAACTTTGTTTTCCCCCAAATGATGTATGGCTTGCAAATTGAACGTGGTCCTATCATGTTAAAGGACATATGACTATAACCAATAGCGGTAAGGGGCTCCTAATTACAATTTTTGCTTCTGTACTTCCCACTTACAAAACTATAAAAACTAAGTAGAACAAAGGGCCGGCGCGCTCTCCGTCAGATTTCTGTCGGAGTTCCCGCCACTTGGCCAAGCTAGACAATAAAGCTTTAATGTGTAAACGACGGACCTTGCTTCTGTCTTCCATAATTCGGGTCCCTCCGAATTTGGATTAACACTTTACAAGGGTAAAAACAGAGTTCAATAATATTAACAAGAAATATTACTCTGGCTCAAGCCTTCCTACTGAATTGTAACTTTAGCTTGGCCTCAAATGCCTCCCAGAGAATTCTAGGACATCTCAAATGGGTCACTGGTGTTCACTGGAAGGTTATTACTGCAATCCAGTAAACATGTGTTGGTCAAATAAGTTTATAAAATAAGATTTTTATGTTTGCTTGCTTACAGTTTGCATTGGGGGTTGGGCAACGCCAGGTATATGTAGGTCTGTGAGGTTGCAAATTACCTTCCTGCTTGGGAAGAGCCATTGTTTTGCTAATGTTTGCTGGAGGAGAGGTTTTCATGCCAGAAAGTTTTGAAAAGAGAGAAGAGGAGGAGATGGAGAAAGAAGCCACGTTTGCAGAGTGAAGGAGAGAGAACGCAGGGTGCTGAGAAAGAAGCCATGTTGGCAGAGTGAAAGGAGAGGGAACTCAGGATGCTGAGAAAGAAGCCATGTTGGCAGAGTGAAAGGAGAGGGAACACAGGGTGCTGAGAAAGAAGCCATGTTGGTAGAGTGAAAGGAGAGGGAACACAGGGTGCTGAGAAAGAAGCCATGTTGGCAGAGAAGTGAGAAGGTGCACAGATGTGGAACCAGAGGTGAGGGGCTTTTGCAAGCTCCACTGAGACGGGTGGGGCCTTTGATTCTAGGAGAAACCAGAGAAGATTCTCCTGGTTGTGGAACCCTAGAATATGCCAGTGGCTTTGGGAGCCCTGTGTGTTTGCTCGTGGGCTGGTGCAAGACTTTAATAAAGGAATGGCCCACCATTTTTTGGTTCTACTATTTCTTTACCGTCTGCCCGAATTCAGTGGGAACCTTCATATGCATGACCATGACAGCGGCAGCTCCTGGCCGCACAACGTGCTAACCACCTCCATTCCCATCCCATATATTCCTTGAACACTTTGTTAATTGGTTCTCCAGGGCATTCTGTGAGCACCTGCCAAACTCTAAGACTGACAATGCTTTACATGGAGGGTATGGTGTCTGCCTTGAGGCATTGTTTCATGTTGCTGCCAACCAGCTGGCAATGCCTTCTATTGTTACCGAAGCTGCTGGCACCAGAACCCAGGCTGTTTTGTTCACTCAATGTCCCAAGGAGATGATTGAGCTTTTATTCATTTGTTAATTACAGACCTTAAAGACTCAAGCATAAATCTATGGGGAATCTGGGGGAAGGAAGCTCTGAATGACTAAATTCTAATTTAGAAACATTCCTTCTCTCTTACGCTGGTCTTTGAACCAATGTTTGCAACCATTTTTTTCTTAATTAGAACATAATCACCAGGTCTGCGTTTTTCTTTCTAGAAATGCCTGAATGCACGAGAAAGCTTAGAGTCAAACAAAAATTTCAGCTTTAGGGAAAAGAAGAGCTAAGAGCACCACTAAGGAATTTAAAAGACAAAAGAAATTTCAACTTTTAGTCCTGAAAACAGTTATGGAAAGAAAAATAAATATATCAGATTAAAGAAAGCTATTAACAAATAAGGAATTTCACTTCCATAGCTTTTAAAACAAAGAAAGCTACAATTCAATCCAATTTTTCTAGACTTATCTAAAAGAAGCAAATAAATGATAAAAACTCTAAATTTAAATTTGGATGAAAATAAAATTTATTTAACACTACACTGAAAATAATTAGTTAAAAATAGAATATCAAATTTATTTTTCTACTTATCACAAAACATTGTTGTTAATCCAACACAACTATATTATGTTAAGGCTCTATTATAAATCAACAAGTTCTATATAAAAAAGTCAAAATTCCTGATGTGCATAACCATAATTCTGTAAAATGTGATTAATTAAAACTATGTCCTAAAGTTACTATTTGAAGGATTTATCTGACACGACATATGATAATTGAATTTCACTGAGTTTCTCAGTGTTTGTGAAACCCACTCCTGGAGTTATTACTGTATTCTAAATGAGCACTTAGAAAAACTCTTGATATTTTTAGTAGGCATTTTCTTTTTCTGTAACTCAAAGCTGTAGTGTCAACTTAAATCACCAACACAACCGTAATAATTAAAATGCTGACCCCTGGGCCCTGGCTAGTTAGCTTATTTGTTAGACCACTGACACCAAACTTAGGGCTGTGGGTTGATACTGCATCAGAGCACAGACAAGAAGCAACCAATGAGTGCACAACTAAACGGAACAGCAAATGAATGCCCCTCTCTCTCTCTTACCCCATGTCCTCTGTCTCTCTAAAGTCAATAAAAAAATAGGTTGATTCTAGAAATTAGTTAATTTCTAGGTTTTCACTCTAGGAATATGAGAAAAATTGAAATTTACCCTTCCTAACAAAATTGAAAACCGAGCTTCTAGAAGGTCAAGGTTATCTTCAAGTAGTTTAATAAAATACATCATTCTACAGGGAAAGTTAATAGAATCAAGATTCTCCACGTATATCATCCACAATGTCCAAAATATAACTAAAAGTTACTAGATATCTTTTAAAAGGAAAAATAAAATGACACAGAAAATAGAGAAGTCAAAGGAAAAACAAAGAGACACAGAAAATAGAGAAAAATAGTCAACAGAAACAGATTAATAGATAATCCAAACAGTATAATTAGATAATATAAACTTTAGATTAATTATGATAAATATATTAAAGAACTTACAGAAAAATAAAGTGTAAAACATTGAGGGAGAAACTGGAAAAAAAATTGAGAGAGATACAAAATCTCTTAAAATGAAGCAATGAAAATCCTAAAACTGAAACTACAATATTTGAAATTAAATACTAAGTGAATGAGATTAATTATACTAGTGGTCACAGAAGAAAAAAATTAATGAATTTGTAAAGAAGTCACTATAAATTATCCTAACCAACATAGATAGAAAAAAATAAACAAGAGTATCAGTGGTCTGTCTGAATTTGTGAGCTAATACCTATATAATTGGAATCCCAGAGGGAAAGGGAAGATAAAATAAGACTAAAAACATTCATAGATTTGGCTTCAATTTTTCCAAATTGAATTAAAAATATTAAATAGATCAAGGAACCTTAGGAAACTCTAAGCAGAATGAACATAAACCACACTAAGATTTTTCAAAGTTAAATTGCTAAAAAATCAATCATGCAGAGAAAATCTTAAAAATGCCAAATATGAAGACACATTACATACCTAAAATAATAAGAATAACAATTTCCTACTGTGTCCAGAAGAAAATGAAACTGTTAAACTACAGTAATACTATACCTTGTAAAAAAATCTTTTAAAAATATTTTTTTTAATTTTCACTTAAAAGCTGAGATAAAATTTTGCCAGGAAAAAATACACTAAAAATGCTAAAGGAAGTTTTATAGGGTAATAAAGTTATTTTGGATGAAAAGCTATTTTATACAGAAAGGATTAAAAAGTGGCAAAAATAGTGAAGTGTATAAATATAACATTATCTTTGTATATAAATTGTTTTATTAAGGGCAAATCAACAAAAAGAAAGATTATAAAAGTATCATGTGACAAATTTTGCACATTTATAGGGTAATACATGTATAGTAAGGTCATTTTCTTCTAAGAATGTAATTTTAAAACATAATAGTCTATTATTAACTATATTCAAATTTAATTTTAAAAACTGCTAATTTAATAGTAGCAAACCCCAGAACAGGGAATGTAAATGATCATTACTAAACTATATCTGTAACAACTAATACTTCATTTGCAGGTTAATCAGAGAATCTTTAGAATTTAAATCTACCAACATAATTATATAATGGAACGCCAATCCACAGTATTCTATATATTTTCTAACATGCAATATTAAGAAATATATATGCATACAAAGATGCAACTGGTTTTGATTATGTATAAGTCAATTGTTTTAAAATATAATATCACTAGTAACAGAATGCACACAGGAGAAGCAACCATCTGCTTCTCCCCTATCTCCTTCTCTCTCTCTTCCCTAATACAGCCAGGGGCTCAGCTTGGTTTGAGTGTTAGCCTCAGGCACTGAGGATAGCTCGGTTGATTCAATCATTGGCCACAGATGGGGATTGCCGGGTGGATCCCCATAGGGGTGCATCTGCAAGTCTGTCTCACTCACTGTCTCCCCTCCTCTCACTTAAAACAAAAAAGAAAAGAAAAAAATATTTATTGAGTGTTTATTATGTGACACAGTTCTAAATAATTTAAATACATCAGTTTATTTAATTACTAGAATGTAAATATAAGTTCTATGATATTACTCTTCTCATTTAATAAATGAAAATATTTAACAGGAAAAATGTTACCTATCAGAAGGGGAGAAAAACAATTAGAAATATTAAATAGGATATCATTTGTGTATAGGCTATACCAGGGGGCCCCAAACTTTTTACACAGGGGCCAGTTCACTGTCCCTCAGACCGTTGGAGGGCTGGACTATAAAAAAATACTATGAACAAATCCCTATGCACACTGCACATATCTTATTTTAAAGTAAAAAAACAAAACGGGAACAAATCCAATATTTAAAATAAAGAACAAGTAAATTTAAATCAACAAACTGACCAGTATTTCAATGGGAACTATGTTCCTCTTGCTGACCACCAATGAAAGAGGTGCCCCTTCTGGAAGTGCAGCAGGGCCAGATAAATGTCCTTAGGGGGCCGCATGCGGCCGTGGGCCGTACTTTGGAAACCCCTGGTCTATAAAGTCTGCAAAGAATCATTCCTACTGTCTTGCAGTCAGTGTACTCTGGTACTTGAAGCAACATCCATTCTCCTAAATTACCACATGTATAAGATGCTCCTTAATTTTGGGGCCTGAAATTTGAAAAAAGTATTACATAAAGTTATTGAACTCAAGTTTTATTCATCATAAAATTCATACAACTCCTCATCACTGTCAAAACTCCCATCCATTAGCTTGTCCTCATCTGTGTCTGGTGACGAATCACTGTCTTCAACAATGAGCACAAAAACAAGCTTGAAAAATGCAAGTAAAAAAGTCTATAACCACTGCATAAGATGCACCCAGTCATTAGATCCCACGTTTTTCAAAAAAGAGTGCATCTTATACATGGGGAAATACAGTATATGCCTTCTTTTGTCATGTAAGTATTGTTCTCCTTACTCTATTACTTCTCTGGTGTACATTTTTTGTTTTTAACAGACCTCTTGTAAAGTAAGAAAAATCCAGTTTTAAACTGAGTAAATTAGTGAATTATGTAAATCTACACTGAAGAAATAACTGATTAATAATCTTGTTCTCACACCCACAACAATTTGTTTTCCATTTGTATAAATTATTTGAAAAATTCAACTCTTTTACTATCAATAAGGCAATTAACAAAATATCAGGCAGTCAAATGTTGTATGTAATGTGACAGCAATGGGAAAGGGAAAGAGAGAGCCAGTAGAAAATAAAGAAATATTTTATATTTATTACAAAACAGAAGTATAATAAATTTGCTTCTTTTCCAATAATATATATTAAACTAAATAGTCCCTAAGTTTTTATGTTCTTGAAACTTTTGTCTTTTTCAAATATTGTCCCTTTTTTGATGAATGTGAGTTGATTTATAAATAATTAAAATTAAATGCTTGAATTCTCAGCATGGAATAGTGAGTAAATACACTTAAATCTTGTCATTGCTCATAAAGCTTTCAAACTCAGAAATTTCATTTGCCAGGAGAAGAGGAACTGAATGTAATTGCTTTCAACAGTGAAATAAAATGCTTTCTCTCTAGGACATTTCAGTTCTGTGTTTGTGGACCATGGGAAGACCTGGTGCTATTGTTAAATTGGTAACTGCTTTTATAACGAAAGTTTTCCTAGAGTTAAGAGTGTAATAAGTCAATCAACAAACAATATCCATGGTGAGTTATCCATGAGTACTAAATTTAATATGTCTCCTAGGTTTAATGTTCCATTAACTTCATTGTGCATTAACTTCAAATCTGTTACTGAACTGTGAGTCCACAAATATCTTTGGTTTTAATTTTTGTCAGCGCCTTTTTGTAAGATCCTTTTGATTGCATTAAATTTCCTGTGCTACTTTCCAATAATGACATTGTTTCAGCTGTGAGAACTTATTAAGAAATATATGATGCTTGCAATTTTGTTGACGTTGATTCTCCCCTGTGGAATAATTTTTGTTCTAATTTGACTGTAAAATTTCCATAAATTATTTCAATCTCATTTTAGACTGGGACATATTTCATTGATTAGTAATAGCTTTAAATTACTTTTTATTGTGATTGTAATGTTTTCTTGTCAAATAGCAGGAAACAGTAAATTGCAGAGTAATTTAACAGGTGGAAATATACTCAGGCAAAAATTGTTAGAAACAAAGATAAACCATTAACACAAATTGTTGTCTGTGCATATCTAATCAGTTCTTTCATGTCTATGACTTATAAAATCAATTCTTTCTTCCAGAGAGTTTAATTAATCTGGAATCTTAAACTAGCATGCAAAATAAAACCTGTATGTTTTTGAACCATGGAATTATACAATTAGAATGCAGCAAAATATGGCTGATGGTATTTATTTAGTGATAAGAATGCTTTGATTCAAATGCCAAAGATGCCATATTGAAGGAATAGTACAAAACTATAAACCGGTACATATATCTTGGTCTTAAATGAGCTTTTTGTACTACATGCAGACAGAATGATATCACCACTCTCAGAAAAAGAGAAGTGGGTCAAATACAAAAAAATATAATTGCACTGGGAGAATTGGTAGTATAGAACTTTCATGAAATTTGTGTGCACGTTTCAGATGGAAACCCTCAGGGAGTTCTAATGGACTCTAATCATAAATTTAAAAAAAGTTATGAAAATTAGTCTTCTTTCATAGGAATCTGCAGAACTTCCTAGTATCTGAATTGCAGTTATTTAGTCTAATATGAGCACTTTATTTCTAAACCTTAATCAGATCCATTATAATGTCCTTAGAAGATACTCTGATTTTTCCAAAGTCCAGTGACATAATTATAGGAAAACATTATTTTAGAAATTTTCAAAAACCATTTAGTCATGGACCTGTCTTTTGGAAATTTTGAAATTATTAAAATTTAGTAAATTGATTACTGAAATTGGCAATACTTTTTCCAGAATAACCAAATCAGTGATGAAGCTAATAAACTCAAAATTATATGCTAAATAATAAATTACACAGAATTTCATTTTGTAAAGTTTTGAATGTTTTTGTATATATTACAGTATATGGCTGTACTTGTGAATTGTTATAAAGTAAATATTAGGTACTTCAGTTAAATTTAATAGCACATTTAACCACTAGGATTTTATATAACATTGGCAATAAGAAAAAATAAACAAATAATAGCATACATTGACATTGTTTAGCATAGACTAGACGCTAAGTAAATTTAAAATAAATTTTAAATTTAAGTTCATTGAATCTAAGTTATCAATTTTGAAGACACAACCTTATGCCCCATTAATACATGGAAAATCATGAAATATGGTAGAAATAACATATTGGCAATAGGAAAAATTATTACTTTAAAGTAGCCCAATATAATATATGTTTTTGTTTTGTTTGCTTCTATTTTATTTGTAATGTCTTCTCCTGAGAGATTTGAACTTTCTATGCTTCCAATTTCATGGCAACAATGAAATGTACAGTTAAAACTACTTGTGTTTTCATCTTTTAAGTCTCATACACCTGTTTGTAGTTAACTTGTTTTTTTTATAAACACTATATACCATATACCCTTCTATTCCTTTCCATTACTGTCTTCATTCTCAATAAGATTTTTATTTCAATGCCAAATCAGTAAACAGACTTTTTTAATTTTAAAAATATTTCTGAATAATTTTTAAATGGAAATTACACTCAACATGTGAAACATCAACAGTGCCTATAGGTTAATAAAAACAGTTACAATATGAGGAGTTATAACCAAAATGATGCCTTCATGGACCATAAAAACTCAGTCATGCCCAACATCACTAATCATTAGAGAAATGCAAATTAAAACCACAATGAGATATCACCTCACACCAGTCAGAATGGCACTCATCAACAAAACAGCACAGAATAAGTGCTGGTGAGGATGTGGAGAAAAGGGAACCCTCCTGCACTGCTGGTGGGAATGCAGACTGGTGCAGCCAGTGTGTAAAACAGCATGAAGATTCCTCAAGAAATTAAAAATCAAACTGCCTTTTGACCCAGCTATACCACTGTTAGGAATATACCCCAAGAACACCATAGAACTGTTTGAAAAGAAGAAATGCACCCCCATGTTTATGGCAGCATTGTTCACAATAGCGGAGATCTGGAAACAGCCCAAGTATCTGTCAGTGGACGAGTGGATTAAAAAGCTTTGGTACATATATACTATGGAATACTACTCAGCCATAAGAAATGGTGACATCGGATCATTTACAACAACATGGATGGACCTTGATAACATTATACTGAGCGAAATAAGTAAATCAGAAAAAACTAAGAACTATATAATTCCATACATAGGTGGGCCATACAAATGAGACTCAGAGACAAGGACAAGAGTGTGGGAGTTACAGGGGGCGGGGAGGAGAGAGAAGGGGTTGGGGGAGGGGAGGGGCATGAAGAAAATCAGAAGGTGACAGAAGACAATTGGACTTTGGGAGATTGGAATGCAGCATAATCAAATGTCAAAATAACCTAGAGATGTTTTCTCTGAACATATGTACCCTGATTTACCAATGTCATCCCATTAAAATTAATAAAAAAACACCAGTCATAATTGCTATCTGACCAATAGCAAATACACAATGCAATTATCTGTAAGTTAAAATTCAGATTTAAAGATGATACATGTGAAATATTTTGAATCTTAAAATTAATGACACACAAGGTTACTCTTTGCAGGACATTTAACACCTGCCGTATAAGTTAGATAAATACATGTATTACAGATGCACAACATTTAACATCTGAAATTCAACCCCTGTCAAGTGTATCTTATGTTCCATAAACCCTTTTTGAAACTTTGTCCTAAGGGTAGATAAAAAAAGAAAACATTTTCTGTGACCTAGAGAGGCCAGTTAAAATGCTATCATGGTTGTAGTGAAACATTCTATCTCTTGTTAAGTTCAAGTCTACCTCCAATTCAGTGCATTCCCCAGAAAGTGGACTTACCACTGGTTTCTGTAATTGAACTTCACTGTTGGTTCTGGCTAGAGTTCTTTTAATGGAAGAGGATTAAATGGAATGATCTATTTTGGATCTTTTTTTTTTATAGTTTCCCCCATTGTTGATGTCAAATAAGTTTGTAAAGTATGATTTTTAGGTTTGCCTGCTCATAGTTTGCATTGGGAGCTGCACAGCGCCAGGTATATGTAGTTTGTGAAATTGCAAATTACCTTCCTGCTTGGGAAGGGCCATTGTTTTGCTAATGTATGCTGGAGGAGAGTTTTTGCTCCAGAGAGTTTTGAAAGGAGAGAGCAGAGAGGGCAGAAAGAAGCCAGCTTTGCACAGTGAGAGCAGAGAGAATGCAGAGTGCTGAAGAAGCCATGTTGGCAGAGAGAGAGAGATGTGCAGATAGGGAACCAGAGGTGAGGGGCTTTGCGAGCTCCACTGAAACTAGTGAGGCTTTTTTTTTTAATTTTATTTATTCATTTATTTTTTTACAGAGTCAGAGAGAGGGATAGATAGGGACAGACAGACAGGAACGGAGAGAGATGAGAAGCATCAATCATTAGTTTTTCATTGCACGTTGCAACACCTTAGTTGTTCATTGATTGCTTTCTCACATGTGCCTTGACCGCAGGCCTTCAGCAGACTGAGCAACCCCTTACTGGAGCCAGCGACCTTGGATTCAAGCTGGTGAGCTTTGCTCAAACCAAATGAGCCCACACTCAAGCTGGCGACCTCAGGGTCTCGAACCTGGGTCCTTCCGCATCCCAGTCCAATGCTCTATCCACTGCACCACTGCCTGGTCAGGCTGGTGAGGCTTTTGATTCTAGGAGAAACTGGAGAAGATTATCCTGGTTGTGGAACTGGAAAATGTGTCAGGGCTTTTGGAGCTCTGAATGAGTGGAAAGGAATTGTTTTCCCTCTGTGTTGCTCGTCAGCTGATGCGAGACTTTAATAAAGGGATGGCCCGCCATTTTTTATCTCCACTGTTTCTTTACTGTCTGCCCAAATCCAGTGAGAACCTACATGTGCATGGCCACGATGGCACTGGCCTCTGGCCTTACACCCATACAGCTGTTGTATTGAAATAGCACCTTTGATAAGAAGCAATCTGGCCCTTAGGATATCTAATCAAAACTGGGTGGAACATAGAGCAGTTAGAGCTAATGGTCATTCACTTGTTCCTTTATTAAAAAAATCGAATCCCCACTATAAATGTCATTATATTAGGTGCTCGAGATACAGTAGAGTCGAGAGTAGAAAGTAAAATATGTTTTGGATGTAAAATTATAACTAATAACAAGTGTGATTTTTTTTAACAGATTTGTTGAAAATTTTGTTGTGAACCTGAGGTAGCAATGGATCTTTAGGGAGGATTAAGCAAACTGGCTGTATTTTTTCAGAGAGATTAATTTAATGTTAGAAAATATCATACAAGACAATAGTAGACTACATAGTTTATTTCTATATTTGAAATATATGTGTATTTCATATGTTTCATAAAGTTTCATCTGGGTATGATTTTAATATGGCTAAATCAAATAACAAACATGTGAATATCTAGTAAATCAAGTAAGCCTCACTTATTCATTGATAAAGGTGTTTGACATTAATATGCAAGAGGTCAAAAAGGACACATTATCAATTTTTGAGATGTATTTTGTTTAAGCAAATGTCCAGGAAACTATAGAGTATAAAACTGTCTGAATTATATGAAAGCAATATGCCATCACTAAAATAAATGTTAGTAAGTTATGACAGGGAAAAAAATCAAATAATTTATGAAAACCAAATGAAATGCTATACCAATTAAATAAAGATAAAAATAAAGGGGCGAAATTAAAAAAGCAAATAACTATGGGAGTAGTAAGCATAGGACTTAGATGGAAATAATCACCAAAGAGCAATACTCATGAAAGATCAAAACACAAGAAAGATGAATTCTCCCTGACTGTAGTATAGCGTTTTGGGTGTTATTTACATATCATGCGTATTTATTTTTCCGTATGAATACTTTATTTTCAAATTAAAAATTTCTTATATACGGTACTTATCCATTCTTGTAGTCCTCAACAAGGTCCGAGTCACACTAATGAGAGAACGTACTTATAAATGTGGAAATAGAAACCACATCTATGTTTAACTTTCAGGACTTTGCATTGGTACTTCTTATATATAGTATCTGAGAAGACCATAAAATCAACTAACACTCCCCTGAAAACTCTTCTAGAAATAAATACACTGCTTATAAATACTCATTTTCTTCTTTTCAAAGGAAGTTTACAACATACTCCATTAGAAAAGTCTCCATCTGCACCCCTTTGACAATCTCAGACAAATACCATCACTTTTATGGGTTGTGGCCCCTGATATTTTTTCTCTGACTGTAAAATTTGAATATATTAAGAAAATTACTAAAAACTGAAAATGTTGAAGTTTCAAAAAGGAAATATTTAGTGTGGTCTTCAGATATAGGGCATGAAACGAGTTAATAAGCCGCATCATGAAAGCCATAAACTTGAGCAATGTCTTTAAATCTGAGCTTTTCCTTTCATAAACTTTTACTGATCTGGAAGACAATAGTTCCCCATGCTAGAAAAATGCCTAGAGTACTACCATATTGCTTCCTATGCTTCTATGTGTTCAGTACCTGTTCCTCCAACAGGCTAATCTACAACATTCATTGAACATTAGATGTGTCCCTTTCACAAAGTGAATGAGGTTATCCTGAAATGGCTTTTGTTCCATTCTACAGTGTGTCCGTAAAGTCACAGTGCACTTTTGACCAGTCACAGGAAAGCAACAAAAGACGATAGAAATGTGAAATCTTCACCAAATAAAAGGAAAACTCTCCCAGTTTATACCTATTCAGTGCAGTTCGATGTGGGCTCATGCACAGATTTTTTAGGGCTCCTTAGGTAGCTATCCCGTATAGCCTCTACAGACACGTCACTGACTGATGGCCTACCAGAATGGGATTTCTCCACCAAACTGCCGGTTTCCTTCAACTGCTAATCCCACTGAGTAATGTTATTCCTATGTGGTGGCGCTTCGTTATAAACATGCCGATATTCACGTTGCACTTTGGTCACAGATTCGAATTTAGCGAGCCACAGAACACACTGAACTTTCCTCTGTACCGTCCACATCTTGACTGGCATGGCCGTGGGCTGCTCCGCTGTATACACGGTGTTACGTCATCATCTGCACATGTGCACATGCTGCCACATCATCCTACAGAAACTGGGAGGGTTTTCCTTTTATTTGGTGCAGATTTCACAGTTCTATCATCTTTTGTTGCTTTCCTGTGACCGGTCAAAAGTGCACCATGACTTTAAGGACACACTGTAATACCTCTGTAAATGGAAAAAACAAAAATACTTACAGTTTTCCAGATTTAGCACTTTATAAACCTTATAATTTGGGAGCATATTGCCTCCTGCTTCACCTGTATGCCATAACTTAATCTCATCATCTACTTGACTTTAACTCTTATCTCTTCACTGAGAGTCTCTCCCTTGCAACTTCAGCACCTCTGGGAACCGGCAAAGATTGTTTATCTCTTGAAGCTGTTAATATATATATTAACATATATAAACAAATATGTGTTTATATATGTTAATATGTATGCTTATATATTTACTGCTCACAAAAACTAGGGGATATTTCAAAATGAATATGAAGCAATAAAAAAAGAAGCATTTGATTTTTTTTATTAAACAAGAACAAGAGAAAAGCAAATGGCAAGTCAAAGACAGTTAAATTATGCAAATTAAATGCAAAACCAACTTTGATTTCATTAGTGAAAATGCACTCACTATAAAAAAGGCTGAAAGTACTAGAATATCTGCATGTTCCCTGATGCCCTAATTTTTGTGAGCAGGGTATATTAACGCTAATATCAGAAAGAGTTCCATGTCAGTGGTTCGTAGCAAAATTTCAAATTTTTATTGTGTATTTTCTCATTTTGCCATCATTTTGGCTTAGAACTTTATTGAATGCATTTTAATTACTGAGTTCTAGCTAAGATAAGATATGGTTCTCTGATTTGACCCATAGCTTTATTAGCTCCTAACCAAACCAACTACCAGTGTAGGAGTTAATATGTTTAGCAAGTTTAAATAATGAAAGTGGATAAAAAGTCAACCTGTATTCCCAGATACGGATTTTAACAATATAGTTTACACTTGATTTTCTTGTCATAGAAAATAGATACACAATAATAATAATAATAATGAATACCAAGAGAACTACCGAAGTTAAATCTCTCTAGGTAATAAAAAAAATGCTACACTTAATAATTTTTTTCACATAAGTATCTTTAAGTATGACAACAAATATAAATATGTTGCACTACTTTAAGGATAACCTATAAACTTTTATCTTCAGTAACAAACATCCAGTAAAAGCTCGAAAAAAAATCAGTTAAATATAGTATATAGGTTTGTTGAGTAAAATTTTCCAAAAGTAACAATTTTATTTACTATCTTCTAAAGCAGCCCCTACCTTGATGAACAGTAATAATTGTTTACAATTTTATATATTATGAGATATTAATCTTTCCTCAAAATTTTCTGTTGTTGATCTTTTTCTTGCCTCCCGGAAAAATATGTAAGTTTCATCTCTACACAGTTATTCTTTAAATATTTTAAGGCAATTGTGATATATATTTTTTGTCCCTCTATGTAAATTAGACTTCTCTATATATGCACACAAGTATACAATAGATTATAACTAGCCAAACTAGCCTTTAAAGTACTCTTGTTTGTCAAATTTCATCTCAAAATATTGTCTTAAAAAGTTAAATATTTCATAAATTGCCTGAATAATTCAATTTTCAGGGAAGGACATAAGTAATTGGATAAACAAGGCTATAGATTTATAACAATCTTCCACCACGAAGTTTATTTCAGATCATTACATGCGTTTACAGTTATTCAAGAATCTCATATTTACTTGAAATTTCTCCTTACATAAGATACAGGAAAAAGCATCCTAATTATCTAAGTATTTCTTTAACATCTGTTTGGGTTTTGTTGATGAATCTAGTGCATGTGTTCTAAACACGTTTGCTCTAACAAAGCAAGACTAAGGACACTGCTTTCTCTGCTCTCTTGAGATCTGGTATTTTTGTTTGTTTGTTCCTCCCACAGCCTCTGCACTGTCCTACTACCTTTCCATTCAGATAGTGCCCTTTGTCTCTAAAAATCTTCAGCTTCAATCTTACATCATCTACTTCTGCACACAGTTACTAACATCTGTGAACCCACTTCTATTCCTCAATTACCTTAGCTCCTGACATTATAGCTTATTTTTTAGTAATTTAAATCAACACACAGATGACACTTTTCATACCTTACTTCTCAATACATTAAAATGTGCTCTTCAATTATCTTATCCCCTACCCCCTCCTCAGTTATGGGACTTTTTCCCATGGTCATACACTAAAACTTATTACCAATATTCGCAGCTCCTTCAAAATGTCAACTCCATGCATCCCAATGACCACCAGCTCCTATCTTTTATGCCAACTCTTTTCACCTGGTTCCAATGACCTTTTTACTCCACTGAGATTTCCAATAATATTTTCAATCATCTCACTTCTCTTTGAAGCCCTCTTTCTTCTCCCTAAGGTAATTGTGATATATATTTTTGTCCCTCTATGTAAATTAGACTTCTATGCATATGCATACAAGTATACAATAGATTATAACTAGCCAAACTAGCCTTTAAAGTACTCTTGTTTGTCAAATTTCATCTCAAAATATTGTCTTAAAAAGTTAAATATTTCATAAATTGCCTGAATAATTCAATTTTCAGGGAAGGACATAAGTAATTGGATAAACAAGGCTATAGATTTATAACAATATTCCACTGCAAAAGTTATTTCAGATCATTACATGTGTTTACAATTTTTCAAGAATCTCATATTTACTTGAAATTTCTCCTTATATAAGATATAAGGAGAAATGCATATCCATTATATTTTTGTATCCTTCTATCACTTGACTACTCTCAGCTGGCAAAACAATACCCAAGTTTAATCTAGTGCCTGACCTGTCCCTTCGCAGATGAATGAACATTACATACCACCTCTACTACTTCCCGCCTTTATCTGAGCCACTATAATCTCTGACCTAAATAACTAATCTCAATGATCCTAACCTTGTGCTTCTGTGGTCCATTTTCAAACCAGCACATAGAGTGATCCCTTAAACCAAAAACTAGGTCATGCAACTTCCTTCCTTTGAACCACCCTTTATGCATAGTAGAAGCCAGCTATGCCTATGTTGTGTTACTTTCCCACCTGTACATGCATCTGCAGCCACATGAGCTTCCTTGCTATAGTCATCGACATAAAAGGCATGCTCTAGCCTTAGAGATTTGAAATGAGCTATTTCTTCTGCTTTTAGGGTGTGCTTCCTAAAGATATCCTTATTCATTCTTTAATCTTTGCTCACACGTACCCTGGTCAACAAGACTGACCTTAACCTCTTACTGAAAACTTTCACCTCCTTTTGACACACCCTTCCTAACTCCTCTTATCTTCTTTTTTACATAACGTGAATTTTTTTTGTCCTTTCTCTACTAAAATGCAAGCTCCACTAAGCCGACAAAAATCATTAGCACTTTTTTTTTATCTTACACAAGTTCAGATACTGCCCAATAATCAGGCACTTGAAAATTATTTAACAATTGATGCTTAACTTAAAGAATATCTTACTTTCACTATTTATGTAAGATATAAGTCATTAAATATATAGTTTTATTCTTTTTTTATCATACAAGCTTAACTCATCTCTAAGTCTAAAAAAAATCCTTTAAAGCAAAATGAAAGTTGTATTCTCATTTGTATAATATATCTATTCTGGTTCTAGATGAGAACATTTCTATTTCAAATACAGATCTTGCACAAATGAGAATTGTCCTTTGAAATGACTGCCTTGGGAGGCCAAGTCTTTTACTGTAGTTATGCTGCCATATATGGAAATCCTTTTTAAAACATCTACTTTTGGAACCAATTTATGAAGCAAATGAAGAGAAACAATCTCATAGCTATGTATTCACATCTTATTTTTTTATCACAAATTGTAGTATCCAATTTGATAACCCATCTTATTCTCTATGTTTAAAACGACATCTGCTTTTACCTAATTTAAAATCTATCCTTAAGGCATAATTATTTGTCACTATTTAGAATGTTCAAAAGAGTGAGTAAGAGATTTGGAAGGCAATTCAAAAACTACATCTCTGGAAATAGCAACATCATTTGAATGCATTTGTAAAATCTGAATTTTAGAACATTTGTTAAAATATCAGTAGCATCACCATATAAATATAGTGTATATCCTCCACTGACATGCAGCTATAAGGGTCTTTAAAAACATTCAACAAGACAATAGCAAGAATGTCAAACAGACTTTTTAAATATTATTCTCATATAATAATAATAATAATATCATCACCATCAACACAACAACAAAAAAAGATAAATTTGTTTCCTTTCTTTTGTTACATCTGAGTTTTACATGTGTCTTTATATACTCTTCTTTTTTTTAACTTCTTTCAGCTACTAAGATTCTGGAAATATCAGTTTCTGCAATCCTCAATATGTTGACATCCCTTTTAAGTATATACTATACAATCTATAGTCATTAATGCTTATATCACTTATCATAAATCTACTAATTATATATATTTTGAGAATATATATTTCAAACAAATTTATGACAAACTATAACCCACAATAAGATCAGCAGCCTGACTGGTGGTAGCACAGTGGTTAAAGTGTTGACCTGGAATGCTGATGTCACCGGTTTGAAACCCTAGGCTCACCTAGTCAAGGCATATACGAGAGAGAAGCATTTACTAGGAGTTGATGCTTCCCACTCCTCTTTCCTTCTCTCTCTCTCCTCTTTCAAATCAATAAATAAAATCTTTTTAAAAATCAGCACTTAATTTGGAAGGCGTAAAAACTAACAAGATTTGAGGAAATACCTGAACTACATGGCATTTTACAAAGTTTCCATTGCTAATAAAACTTTCTCTTAAGTTATGGTGTCTCAATTTATTAGCTCCAATAACCTTTTGGTGGACATAAAAAGTTTATGGTCACCTTCATGGTCATTGTATTTTAACAAATAGAATTTTAAAATATAGTAGTAACAATTTTCTCTAATTTATTTGTACTTGCTTCACTTCCTAGAAATGATTGTCTACTTTCATCTTATGGTTTGGGTTAAATACATTCAGTTTAATTTTAAAATATAAGGGCATAATAAAATACTAGTGAGTTGATTATACTGCCATATTTTTATAGCAGAATGCATTCCCAACTCACTCCCCTATCCAATTAAAATAAAATTTTAAGATAAATATAGCCATTCCAATTAAAGTAAATATTAAGATCAATATCTCATTTTATGTATAAACTGAGTCAATGAATTTTTTTTTACAGAAATAAAATTTGTATGGAACTCCAAAAGACCTTGAATAATCAAAGCAAAGTTCAAAACGAAAGACAAAGCTGGAGGCATCACACTTCCTATTTTATATTATACTGAAAAATTATACTAAGCAAAAAACATATGTTATTGGCATAAGACATGCACATAGATCAGTGGGACAAAATAGAAAACCCAGAAATAAATCCACATATACATGGTCAATTAATCTATGACAGGCCAAGAATACAAAATGGAGGAAAGGAAGGATCCTTCAATAAATGGTGTTGAGAAAATTGGACAGCCACATGCAAAAGAATGAGAGCAGAGCACTATCTTTTACTATACACAAAATTAACTCAAAAGATAGTAAAGACTTGAACATGAACCAAAACCATGAAATTCCTAGGAAAAAAATATTCACAAATAATGCTTTAACATTGGTTGTTAAAATGGAATTTTGGATTTGACACAAAAAGCAAGGACAACATAAGAAAAAATAAACAAGTGGAACTACATCAAATTAAATGTTCTAAGCCTGACCAGGCGGTGGCGCAGTTGGTAGAGCATCGCACTGGGAAGCAGAGGACCCAGGTTCAAGACACTGAGGTCATCAGCTTGAGCACAAGCTCATCTGGTTTGAGCAAAAGCTCACCAGCTTGGACCCAAGGTCGCTGGCTCGAGCAAGGGGTTACTTGGTATGCTGAAGGTCCACGGTCAAGGCACATATGAGAAAGCAATCAATGAACTAAGGTGTCACAACGAAAAACTGATAATTGATGCTTCTCATCTCTCTTCGTTCCTGTCTGTTCCTATCTTTGACTTTCTCTCTGTCTCTGTAAAAAAAAAAAAATTACATGTTCTATACAGAAAAAAAAATCAAAAAATGAAAAGGCATCCTACCAAATGGTGAAAAAAAAAATCTGCAAGTTATCTACCTGATAAGGGGTTAATTTTTTATAGGTCTAGCCTATAAAAAATGTGAAATGATTTTATTCTTTCTACTCCTGCTGGGTAGACATTGTTTAATTCTGGAATGTTGAAATGTTGCAAATAGCAAAGCCTTCATAAGCCTGGTATTATAGGTGATTGTGTGAAACAATATAGGGCCATGATCATCACACCATACCCACCATCTACACAGTGATGGCACTGTATGTAAATAAGAAGTAAATTTTATTGCATTAATAAATGAGATGAATTTCTTCATAATTGATTACATCAAGAGAAACCTTTCATTTACAAAAAAAATGTTTACAGCATCACTTCAGAGGATATTAAGATAAAGTTACTTTAATAGACAATTTTATTTTCATATATAAAAATATTTTTTATTTGCATGTCTAAATTATTTGACATGCAAATAATAATTTGATAAGTTTAAGAGATTTAACATCAATAAACTATGGGGAAAATCAAAACAAAACAAAGCAAGTAAATTGCTGAAGGGTTTGGCCAAAAACTTACATGTCAACTGAAGTCACTAGTTCCATTAAGATCTTGCCTGACCAGGCAGTGGTGCAGTGTATAGAGCGTTGGACTGGGATGCAGAGGAATCAGACTCCAAACCCTGGGGAAACAAGCTTGAGTCCAGGCTCACCAGTTTGAGTGCGGAGTTGTAGGCTTGAGCATTGGCTCACAGACATGATCCCAAAGGTTGCTGGCTTGAAGTCCAAGGTCACTGGCTTGAGCCCAATGTCGCTGACTGAGCAAGGGGTCACTCTGCTGTAGTTCATCAGTCAAGGCACATATGAGAAAGCAATCATTGAACAACTAAGGTAACTGCATCAAAAAATTGATGTTTCTCATCTCTCTCCCTTCTTGTCTGTCTGTTCCTCTCTTTGTCTCTCTTTCATTTCTGTCACAAAATAAATAAACAAACAAATAAAATTGGCTGAAGTCTTAATTTTCATACTTGTGAATACTTATATAACATCTAAAATCTTTGTAAAATCTAAAGGTCATATGCTACTTGCTGACCTCTGAGTTCATTGATGACCTCCAGTTTTATACTTTTGTTAATTGTATGTATTAATCATCCTTTTTTTCTCAATGGGTATAAGCAAAGGAATCAGGTAACCTATTTATTTAATACATTCCCACATACATATATAAGCTAGGAGATGCCCGATACACACACCCTCCTGGTCTCTGTATATAGCGGACTTCTCTGAGGGTTTAACAAGATAATTACATCACAGAAAAATTAGCAACTTAAATGTGAATTTAAATCCACCCTATGTAATAACTTCAGCCATCTTACCACTGTAAATATTTTATTCCTTGTTCTTGTACACCAAGGACCACCTCATCGTCTTTGTTATCTTATGAATTTTCTTTTATTCTCTTCTTTTTGTATCCCCCTTTTGATTCCAAATACTTTTTCCAGATTCCAGCTTTTCTATGCATTGCTGGACTATCACATTACCTTCTTAAATAAGAATTTTTTTCCTCTCATGGTGCCAAAAACATTAATTTATATTACTAAACTTTTAAGAACAGTTATAAATAATAATCTGCAGATCCCATTTTACACAGGGAAATAGCACTCTATTCTAAAATACAATGTAGGACAAAAGTAGGTTTATAGTTGTTCCTATGAAAAATAATACAATTAATAAATAAACAAATAAATTGTTTTGCCTGCTTACAATTGTAAACCTACTTTTACACCCTCTATATTTGGTTCATTTTATCTTTTGAATGCTAATAAAATCACAATTACATAATAAATGCAATATTTATTTTAAATTTTTATTCTTCACTCCTTAAAATTAAGCTTATAAAACTATAACAAATTCCCTTTTGAATCCATAAAATGTTACCTGTAAATGACAATGGTTAAATTATTTATAAAAAAGTTATTCTTTCATTTTATTGTAAAAGCACATCTAAGGAGCAATAAAGTTTAGCAACCCATTTATATCTTATATGTTTTCTTATTAAAAAGTTTCAAGTGACAGTTAAGATATTGAGGACAGAATGAGAAAGTGTAAAGATCAATCAAAAGATCAGATAATTGATAATAACAGCAGAGATTGGGCCTCCTCAGCATTCACTGTTTTTTCATTGGAATACATTCTGAGGAGCTCAATAAAGGCTCTAATGGTCATGTACTGCATAATTCTTATTCATAAGTGCTAACTAAAACTTCAACTATTTTTTAAAGATTTTTTTATTGATTTTAGAGAAAGAAGAGAGGGGTGGGAGAGAGGAGCAGGAATATTAACTCTTGCATGTGCCTTGACCGGGCAAGCCCAGGGGTTTGAACCTATGACCTTCGCATTCCAAATCAACACCTTATCCACTATGGCACCACAGGTCAGGCTATTTTTCAAATTTTATACATGTAAGTTCTTATGGGTTTCATATATTTTTCAATGTTGTTATAAAATTTTGACATCAGTGAAAGATTTAAAAGTTCAAAGTCCCCAATACAACTGACTGACAGCAACTTCTCTGCCAAATTTCAGTCAGAAAAAATGTTCTATTTAATATAACATATGAGTTAAAAGACAAGGTTTTTTTTTGGTTTATTTACCTGCCAGCAAAAATAGAACAATTAGTGTCAAGAAATAATTGGAAATCTCAAAGTTCTCTCACACCGCCTTGCCCAGAAACAACAATTCCCACTAAAGTTTGTGCTACATAACAATGTTTTGGTCAATGAATGATCGCGCATGATGGTGGTCCCTTAAGATTACAAGGGAGATGATAGATTTTTATTGCCTAGTAACAGAGTAACCATGGTTACAGCACAGGGAAACATTACAGTTTTGTACCTGTCACAGTCTACTGGTAGCGTTGGTATAGGATAAAAAGGTTTGGGGATGACTCATCTGGGTCCCCAGTGAGCTTACCCTTGTGACTCTTTTATGGTTGCAGGATCCTTTGCAGCTTAACCGTTAGGAACTTTGAAGGAAAAGAATGTATTGCTTATATAGACTCAGGAGCTCTCGAGCAGCCCTGGGGGCACACAGCAAGCTCAGGTAGAGAATGCACACCGGGCTTGCTGTTCTATTTATATTGTGGTGAGGGGTGGAGCTTAGGGCTTTGCATTGTTCTGGCTTGCTCTTGGTTGGTAAATTCAAGTTATATATAAGCTGGAATTTAAAGAGGAGGAAGAGAAAAAAAATAGTCCAAGTAATTTGTTATAGAAATCAACGAAGATCCCTATACTTTAAAACAAAGAAACCTCAGTGGAGTGAGGCGGCTTAGCTCTTTATCTAGTCTGTAGCCGGGGCATGCCTTTATTGGAAATCGCCAGCTTTGAAGTCAGATGCCTTAGCAATCAGAACTAACTGTGGTCCTGGTCGTATAAAAGTATAGAACATACGTCCACAGTAATAGGCTATGTGTTTTTCAACCACTGGTTCTCAGACAGGTGTAGGTTTGCCAGAAATTTTGTGCCAGTTAGCAAAAAAATTAACCACCCTGATATTGTATGAAGATCAGAAATGCAATACTCTTAGTCAAATCCACTTATGCTCCAGGTGATTGGCATTTATCAGCCTGTATCATTAATGAAAATGTTATTGAGGTTTTCTTAGAGATATCTTTGGAACGGGTAGGCTTGTTTGAACACTTTGCACCATGCAGAGCATTTACAAACCACATGCAAGAGACAAAAAGTAGTAAGACAAACTTATGCAGTATTCAGCACACCATATGTGTGGAGTTCGGATCAAGCAGCAGCTTGTACAGTGTTGCACTGGCATGCGCTGTACGGTACAACTTCATTCGTTCTGTGTTTCTCTTTCCTGCTGGCTAGTCCCCAAATATAAAAAGATTGAAAACCACTGGGCTATACCATCTAGGAATGTGAAAGTACATGCTATATGTTCACACAATGATAAAATTGCCAAAGGATGCATTTCTCAGAACAGATTCCCTTTATTAGAAAGCACATGAGTGAAATTGTAAGATTAAGATAGTGACTTTACAGGAAATTTCTGAAAAGATAATCCACGAATACTTATGAGTATTATCTTATTCCCTTAAAATGATATATATGTGTGTGTGTGTGTGTGTGTGGTGTGTGTGTGTGTCATTTTAAATTGATTTTTACAAGGAGAAGAAGGGAGAAAGAAAGAGAGAATATCAACATGCTGTTCCACCCATTTATGCACTCATTGGTCAATTCCTGTATGTGCCCTGCACCAGCCATTAAACCCACAACCTTGAAGTATGACAGCAATGCTCCAACCAACTCAACAACTGGCCAGGACCTTAAAGTGACATTTTAATGCTAACTATAAGGTTGGGAGAAAGACAGTCTGAGGCATGGATGTTAGATATCCAATATGGGAGAGTAGATAAGGCTGTGTACAAAACTCTGATTAAGAGGCAGTGTGAAACAATGAGCAAACAGAGAATGGTTAGCAACTCACTTCTAACTCGAAGCAATTTAGTATAGTATATTTCCTATCAGAGTTATCTAGTATTTTTGGTTCTTATCTTAGCTTTGTTCTGGGATCCAGGTAAGTTCCCTAACAATTCAAAATAATATATAGGGAATGTATTTGAATTAATAATTGAATTTATCAAATTAAATTGGAGGAAAGATAAATATATGAAATTACATTCTATATGTATTTCTATCAAAAAACAGAAAATAATATTTAGAAACAGATACCATTTTAAATACATAAGTAAAAGACATATACAAAAAAATAAGTTTAACCCACCAAAAAGGAAATAAACTAAACGTAGACAGAATACATTGTTGAAAGAAATTTTAAAACACCTAAATACATTAATGGCATTTTGGCCTGTCTTCTCTTCACATGCAATCGATCTCTTTATTTTTTAAACCTATGTCAACTCTCAGTATGATGGCACTTCCTGAAACGCTGTCAGATGGTTTCCCTCAGAATCTCAGAGCAAGAAATAGGCTTAAGAAGAATACAGAAAAGCCAAATGGAGTAGCATAGTGCGAGGAAGTGGGGGATGGAGTAGAAGCTAATTATATTTCATTGTGAAAATGAATATATTCAAGGGTTAAAGCAATTTAAATAGTGAACTGAGCTTGCTTGGTTTGGATTACAAAAATACAGTCAGGCCTGACCAGGCAGTGACACAGTGGTTAGAGCGTCGAACTGGGATGCAGAGGACCCAGGTTCCAAATCCTGAGGTCGCCAGCTTGAGCGCGGGCTCATCTGGTTTGAGCAAGACTCACCAGCTTGAGACCAAGGTCGCTGGCTTGAGCAAAGGAGTCACTCAGTCTGCTGTAGCCCTCCAGTCAAGGCACATATGAGAAAACAATCAATGAACAACTAAGGTGCCGCAATGAAGAATTAATGCTTCTCAACTCTTCCTTCCTTCCTCTCTGTCTGTCCCTCTCTCTGTCTCTGTCCCTGTCACCAAAAAAAAAAAAGGAAGAAAAAAGAAAAATCTAGTCAGTGTTAGTTTGCTGAGGTTGCTATAACAAAGCACCATCAAAAATTTACTGTTTATCAATGTCACTGCATTAAAATTAATAAAAATAAGATTAAAAAAATTTACTGTCGGCCAGTTGGCTCAGTGGTAGAGCATTGGACTGGTGTGCAGGAGTCCCGGGTTCAATTCCCAGCCAGGGCACACAGGAGAAGCGCCCATCTGCTTCTCCACCCCTCCCCCTCTCCTTCCTCTCTGTCTCTCTCTTCCCCTCCCACAGCCAAGGCTCCATTGGAGCAAAGTTGGCCCGGGTGCTGAGGATGGCTCTGTGGCCTCTGCCTCAGGCGCTAGAGTGGCTCTGATCTCAACAGAGCGATGCCCCGGATGGGCAGAGCATCGCTCCCTGGTGGGCGGTGGATCCCGGTTGGGCGCTTGTGGGAGTCTGTCTGACTGCCTCCCCGTTTCTGGCTTTGGAAAAATACAAAAAAAAAAAATTACTGTTTCACAGTCCTGAAGGCTAGAAGTTCAAAATCAGGCAAGCTTGGTTTCTTTAGAAGGCTGTGAGGATCTTTTCCTGGCCATCTTCTTCTTGTGTTTATTCTTGTCATTTTCACCCTATGTGTATCTTTCTGTGAGTCTTAATTTTCCCTTTTAAAGACATTAGTTATATTGGATTAGCACCCATCCTAGAGACCTTATCTTATCTAATTACAACTACAATACTCAGTTTCTAAATAAGTTCACATTCTAAGGTAATGCACATTAGGATTTAAACATATTTATATTTATTTTGCAGGAGCATAATTCAACCCAACAGGTGGCAATTAAATTAAATGTGTGACCTGTAAGGAAGAAGTGGCACAGTGATATGCTAGAAAAAAAGGTAGTTGGGGCCAAATTACACTTGTGATTGAAGGTGAATAAGAATCACCTGGCTGCTTATTTTTTAATTCTCTAGAGAGTTGAATGTTTGTGTTCAACAGCGTATTTATTGGGACTGAAAATAAGTGGAAGATTTTTTTCAAATGTAGACACATTTGCTTCAGATCTTTATACCACACTATGCAATGGAAGAATATGAGTCGTAAGTAACTGCTTGAAAAATGTTCTCTACTTCTAAATCATGAGAAAATATTTTTATAGATAGCTGCCTAACTCTTAATACCATAACTTTTATTTAAAATTAATAACCTCTCTGAAGCCATTAAAATATTCATTTTGTCTTTATATTATATTTCATAGAAATATATTTCATGTAAAATTAAATGAAGAGTTTTTAGGGAGTTTGATGGGTTATGACATATGACATGGAAAAGATTATGCAAAATTGGCAGTTGAAAAATACTCAATTTGGCTTTGAATCACTAAAGCTTAAAAAAAAGGATTGGGATTATGTAAAATGTAAGGAAGACTTTTAGGCCATTATTTACTTTAAAGCTAATATATTTGAAATTACTTTAATTTCTACCCATCTTTCAATTTGTTAATACAAAAAAATAGTTTTTTCTAACAAAAAAAATATAAAAATGTACTTTAGCTTGCTGAAAATGAACAATTATATATATTTTAAATATGAAGAAATGGTTTCTAATTTTACAAAGAGAGAAGACACTTATATAAATTATCTTCTCTTCTATAAGAATCCTTGATTACATTTTCCTAATCGTAGAACTATGCACTTGTTTTGAGAAAACCTAATATAATATTTGACTTTCCACATAAATTTCAGGCACTTAAACTGAAATCCATAACAATCCATCTCTGTATGGACTACCAAATTTGCTATCATACCATATGTTGAACATACAATTTGCATTTGAATTGTAAATTGTAAATGATGTTTTAATGATTTCAGATGCTGAAGAATAAGGTAAATGGCAGAAAGAAAAAGTGATACACATTTAATAGCAAGCCCATTTGTGATTTGCTATCAGTCAACATTTTGCCAAAGAAAGGCTATATTATTTAGAGTTATTAATAAATAATCTGTAAAGATAAATATTAGGTTTTGAAAGAATTAGAAGTATGCTATAATACTCTTATGAAAGATCAGCTGTAAAACCATGTTAAACTGGGCATTGACTATCCATATTCACCGAGATGAATGTTATGATTAAATAATTAAAATTCCATCTGATGATTTTGATGCCTCACATATAAAAATTGATAACACATGCTCAAAGTGCTTTTAAAAATTAAAACATTGTTTTTGGCCCTGGCCAGTTGGCTCAGTGGTAGAGCATTGGCCCAGTATGTGGAAGTCCCAGGTTCGATTCCTGGCCAGGGCACACAGGAGAAGCACCCATCTGCTTCTCCACCCCTCCCCCTTCCTTCCTCTCTCTCTCTCTCTCCCCCTCCCGCAGCCAAGGCTCCATTGGAGCAAAGTTGGCCTGGGCACTGAGGATGGCTCCATGGCCTCTGCCTCAGGTACTAGAATGGCTCTGGTTGCAACAGAGCAACGCCCCAGATGGGCAGAGCATCGCCCCCTGGTGGGTGTGCCGGGTGGATCCTGGTCGGGCGCATGTGGGAGTCTGTCTGACTGCCTCCCGGTTTCCAACTTCAGAAAAAAAAAAAAACACATTTGTTATTAATTCTTCCAATTCTATATGTCCACCCCCAAAATCTGAAATATTCCACAAAGGTAATAAAGAGCAACCGAGAATATGGATTATGTTTCTGCTAAAATAACAAATAATCTTTGAGATAATCAAATGGTGATTTTTTTTAATTTTTGTTTTCTAAAAAGGTATTATACTGAAAAACTGTGTAATTTATACCTTATTTTAAAATATAATTTATAGATATATATATATATAGTGATTGCAGATAGATAGATAGATATAGATTGTTTATATTTAAAAGTTTCATTTGAAGTTAGAAGGTGCAGAAAATAAGCTTGACCTGTGGTGGCACAGTGGATAAAGTGTTGACCTGGAATGCTGAGTTCACCTGTTCAAAACCCTGGGCTTGCCTGATCAAGACACATAGAGGAAACAACTACTATGAGTTGATGCTTCCTGTTTCTGCCTTCATTTCTCTATCCCCTCTCTAAAAAGAGAGAGAGAAAGAGAGAGAGAGAGAGAGGAAAGAAAATAAAGAAAAACATATGCTGTAGCTTATTACTATATTAATATATTTCAACTCTTTGAAGAGAAATATACTGTAAGTTAGTATAAGACTGATTCAGTAGGTCAGTAAGAGAAATATAAAGGAAGGAACAACTAAGAAATAATGTTTGAGGTACCCTATCTACATTTCCTAATTAAGATAATAAAAAATGTGACTTTTTTGAGACTATATGGCAAAAAAGTATAAAATAATAATAAGAATTATAATTTTACCTAAAAATATTGTTTTTTTTTAGTCTTAGAGTTGACAGCTGATATTTATTTTAAATTAAAATAAAACAATTAAAAAGTTTCAGAACATATTTGATATGAATATAATCTGGCACAGTTTACTATGACATTTATTTCCACTAGATAAAATAGAAAAAAATTAAAGTGTTTATTAGTACAGTGTCAATAAATAACAGGGTATCTTAAATATACAAAGCTTTAACTGAATTTTAAATTAGTATCATACTACCTTCAACTATATATTTACAAAGAGATAAGGCTTAGGTTCATGTAATGATAATTTAAAATGTACTGTGGAAAAAATCTTATCCATCCCTTCACCAAGATTAAATGGCATAGAGGACATACTAGGATCAAAACCAAGGTCAGCTGCTTGACCAGGCAGTGGCACAGTGAATAGTTTGTCAGCCTGGAATGCAGAGGACATAAGTTTGAAACTTAAGCTCATTTGAGCACAGGCTCTCCAGCTTGAATGTGGGGTTGCTGGCTTGAACATGAGATCATAGACATGACCCCATGGTCGCTGGCTTGAGCTCAAGAGTTGCTGGCTTGAAGGCCAAAGTCACCAGCTTGACCAAGGGGTCACTGGTTCAGTTGGAGCCCACCGATCAAGCAATCAATGAACAATTAAGGTGCTGCAATGAAGAATTGATGCTTCTCATCTCTCTCTCTTCCTGTCTGTCCATCTCTCTGTCCCTCTGTCTCTCTTGCTAAAAAAAAACACAAGGTCATCTGACAAGGAAGACAAGAACGAGTAATAAGTTGTTTTTCTCTAACCAAATAAAACTCATGGGAAAAGAATAAGTCACCTCATGTGTATAACCATGAACAAGATATAATGCTTTAAGTCATAATTAATTACAGAAATATGTTTTCATCTCATAAAAAGTATATTTATTTGTGATGGAGAAATGTTATCTCTACCTCTGTATTCTCTTATTCTTTTTTAATTCAAGTTTCAATTAGCAGATTCTACTCATCACCACATCGCCTTGGTTTAAGCTGAGGATATAGGAACACAGGTGGCAACTACATTTTCCAGACTATTGCACAAAATGCAGTTTTGTGACTCAGTTAGATCAAATAGAGTGTAACTGGCATTGTTCTGTGCAACTTTCTCACATTCTCATTGTCGACACCCCTTGCCCTAGGACTCCTTTTTCTCTTTCCTTCCTTTTTGCTGGAAATGGCAGTGGCCTGGAAAGAAATCATGGCTAGAAATCAAGCATGCCTTCTATTAATATTATTGGAAATTTTTTTGTAGGGTGGTATATAAATATTATAGTTTTCAGACACATAATAAAACAGTCACACTTTTATTCAATATTTCTGAATCGGCAATTGATTCTAATAGAATCAGTTAAAGGGTACACACACACACACACACACACATATTTTAAGTGAGAGGAGGAAAGATAGATGAATTTCCACATGCACCTTGATCAGGGAACACCCAGCAACACCCATATGGGGCTGACACTCAAATCAATCGAATTATTGGCAGAGAGAGGGTAGAGAGAAAGAAGGGGGAGAACAGCAGATAGTTGCTTTTCCTGTGTGCCCTGACCAGGAATCAACACCAGACATCTGCATGCTGGATCGATGCTATATCCATGATACCAACTGGCCAGATTGAGTGTCTATAAATTTAAAACTGAGGGAAAATGTATCCAGGGCCCTGACCAGTTGGTTCAGTAGTAGAGTATCAGCCCAGTGTGCAGATGAGCTGAGTTCAATTCCAGTCAGGGCACGTAGGAGAAGCGACCATCTGCTTCTCCACTCCTCCCTCTCTCCCTTCTTTCTCTCTATCTTTCTCTTCTCTTCTTGCAGCCATGGTCCAGTTGAAGCAAGTTGGCCCCAGCTGCTAAGGATGATTCCAAGGCCTGCCTCAGACACTAAAATAGTTCTATTGCTGAGCAATGGAACAATGAAGCAATGGCCTTAGATAAGAAGAGCATCACCCCCTGGTGGGCATGCTGGGTAGATCCCAGTCAGGGCGCATGCAGGAGTCTGTCTGTCTGCCTCCTCATTTCTCATTTAAGAAAATAAATAAATAAATAAATAAATAAAGTGTATCCAAATCCTTTGTCCCTGAGCATTTTTAATGGAAACACAGTGATATTTGACTTTTATCAAAATGTTCACATCTCCATTTCCACACATGCTGCAGACGGCTTCTCCAGTCTACCTGAATCATTACCAGCTAGAAGCAGCAGTCATCGGGACTTGGATGTGAGCTGCAAAGTATAGAATTGTGACAACAATTCCAATGCCATGCGGAGTTTTCCTGGATGTGGACTTACCCTGGACTCCTCTCCTTGTGACAGCTCCTAACAGACTGAACTGGGGTTGGGTTGCATTCACAGGGATTTGGAATGGTGTTGGGGCCAACTTGGACTTGGTGAACATGTTAAGGACAGTACTCTTTTATGGAATCTTGTTGTATTGGCCAAGAGTTTGCCTAAAGGCTTTAATCACTGTATTATATATATAAGACTGGATAAAGAAGATGTGGCACATATACACTATGGTATACTACTCAGCCATAAGAAATGATGACATAGGATCATTTACAACAAAATGGTGGGATCTTGGTAACATTATACGGAGTGAAATAAGTAGATCAGAAAAAATCAAAAACTGCATGATTCCATACATTGATGAGACATAAAAATGAGATTAAGAGACATGTACAAGAGTGTGGTGGTTACGGGGGGGCAGAGGGAGGGAAAGAGGGAGAGGGGAAGGAGAGGGGGAGGGCCACAAAGAAAACTAGATAGAAGGTGACAGAAGACAATCTGACTTTGGGTGATGGGTATGCAACATAATTGAATGACAAGATAACCTGGACATGTTTTCTCTGAATATATGTACCCTGATTTATTGATGTCACCCCATTAAAATTAATAAAAATTTATTTATAAAAAATGTTCACATGATTTTACATTGATATTTTATGATATGTGTATCCTCACAAATAGATTTACTTACTAAAAACATTTTTGAACATATGTTTATATTTAATGGCATTATTTGGGAAGATGAAGAAATAAGATACAGAAACCTACCAAGTTTTACCTAGCAGAGAGTAGGTTCAGGATATTTCTTGAGAAAAAATAAATGAATAAGAAAATTCAAGGTACAGCCCTAGGTCAGAAATAAACAAAAACAACTGTATGGCTTTACATAACATAAAGAAACAAACCTAAAAATATCATTCTAGGTCTTTATGTATATCAAGTACCATTCTAAATAAAATAATATGAATTAGTTAGGGCATTACTTTTCAAAATATGCCTATCACTTATTATATTATTAGTATTATTGAGTTATAGATAAGAACACCTCTGTCCAAAGAACGCAGCTTTTAAATATTAGCACTGGGATACAAATTCAGAATTTAACTTCAGATCACCTCCTTTTAGCTACCATTTTATAAGGCCTCCCATAATGTAATGTGGCATCTGGGACATCGGTAATTATGTATCTATGGTTGGGAAATCAAGGGAGAACATTTTTTGAGAACAAGGTTACCAGGGAAAAATGTGTCCAAATTTAGACCATCTGGATTTGGTCTGATGTTTTACACATAAAATGTTGATGATATAATTATGCTAATTTCAAATAGTGCTTCCTCGTTCTTGATGAATCTCAGGAATAATTCTAGAAACCAAATATTAGAAGTAGAGATCAGAAAGTTTCACCAGTCAAATCTTGTATTGACTAGAATTTTTGTATTGTCTTGCTTTTATGTTATCTTCTGAGACAGCCAGCACCGCTGAGAGTCAACCTGTTATCATGTAAATTTTTCAAGATTTTCCAACACTGAATGCCTCTTTACGTCAAGAATTGCTGAGTATCTAGAGTTTTTGCCTTTTTAGATGAAATAAATATTTACTGCTGATCCAGATGAAAACCAATAAATACTGTACAATGAAGGAATTAATTTTTTTAACATCTATTACAAGTAATTTCACACATGTTGTTTTTTACATCCATCCAGTGACCTTGAACATAAGTCTCCACCATCAGGGAAAATTTTAACCTAATGGAAGGGTTTAAACATACAAATAATAAGAGAGCATTAATACAGAGAATTCAGGTGTGAGAGGGTAACTGGTGAGTCTCAAAAGAATGAGGAAGCAGCTCGTCTCATGTTTTCAAATTGAACAACTGGCATTCCAGTGTGGACAAGTCACATTAAGAGTCCTGTCGCGATGACCTTCAAAGTTAGAGAATCTTAACCAGAACAGAGGCAGCAAAAACCATGCCAATTAAAGAAGAAATGTCCAAACGGCACCTTATACAATAGCTAAGATGCATATATGAGCATTACAAATGTGACTCAATCAACAGATAATGCTAAAGTATCTTCAACTCATAATAAACAAAAAAATACCCTAACCTACTTTCTAAAACATCTCAGAGTTGAAAGCAGTTTCAGGGGAGTACCACAGTGCTGCATAAATACATTTAGATGCTAAACCCGAGGACCTTGCTATGCATTTGCTCATTCTCCATATGTGGCCTGAAACACTAGGTTTAGACACTCTCATTCATAAGCATGACCTTCCTTGCTAAGATTTAAAGTGGAAAGAAAAGCACTCAGGAAAGGTTTCAGTTTAATCAGTCATACTTTGCAAAGCTAGCCAACATGTATACGCATCATCCATCTGGGCAAAAGGCTTTACAGCTTTTAGACATTAAATGACTCACTCCGCAAAGCTCTTTCCAGACTAATGGTGGCTTTAATTTCTCTATTAGATGAACTAGAATATTAGGGAGGCAAATCTTTGTGTTGTTATGCTCCCTGAGAATGAACTCCCCCCTCAAAGCCTGGATGAGTATAATAGCTGGTAAAACCTTGAAAAATGCAAGGTTAAAACTGTGTTTATCTGCACCATGCCATCTGTATCCCCTAAGAGCTCACATAGGAAGGATTTGTTCCTTAAGCATTATTAGTTTTGCTAAAAACTGTCCTTGTTTTTTTTTTTTGCTACCCTGAGGAAATAAATGGCATTGTAAAAATGAGACTGCACTTCTTATAACCTAACCTAGGGGCCACTTTTTCAAAAGTAATTTGGTCATTTGACATCATGTACCTCCCAGTGAGAATGAATAGAAATAACGTGGGGCCTTTGTTTCATTTTGTTTTCAAGTTCAACTTGCCCTTTATGTGTGCTTTCTATTCATATTTTTTATCCTGTTATTCATAATTGGTTTATATTAAAGGAAACCCTTCTCAAAATATTTATGATCTTAGTTGTCAAATTTAATATTTTACCTTTTTATTGCTGTGTTGTGGTAAAAGTCAATATGGTGTTTCTCTTGAGAGAGGCTAATCAGGAGACAGATGAGGGGGACTCTGGGTGCTGGTAACATCTCACTTTCTGGTATTGGTGCTGATTATATGGTCGAGTGTTCACTATGTAGAAATTCACCGGGATTTACACATAGGGTTTATTACCTTTATTCTATAAATGTTATATTTGAACAAAATTTACAAACATAAAGGTCTATTTAATAAAATATAGTGTCATCCACAACAACAGCCCAATAAAATGTAATAAAATTTGTTAAAAAAAAAGAAAAAGAAATTTGTTAAGAGGTACCCTTTCTATGGAAGGCAGAAATATGAAACTACTTTCAAAATTAGCTTTTAGAGAAATTACAGGGCATTATACCATCTTAGTTATCTCCAATGAAAAAAAAAACTATTATATGACTTTGGGCGAGGGGTATGCAACATAATTTAATGAAAAAATAACCTAGACATGTTTTCTTTGAATATATGTACCCTGATTTATTAATGTCATCCCATTACCATTAATAAAAATTTATTAAAAAAAAAAGAAAAAAAAAAAGAAAAGTTATTTAATATTATATTCTTTTTTTTCTCAAAGTAAGCAGTCATAATGTCCTCTGGATGCTATGATTACAGATTTAGTGGCTATACTTCTAGTAAATATAATGGAGCAAATACAAAACCTTTGCATCTCCCATAAATGCTCACACATTCTCAAGTCAAAGTTTCAGCACAGAAATGCATATCTAGATTGGTTGCCTTGCATTCCTGCTATGATCAGAGTTTATTCGTGGTGCCCGATGTAGAAAATTTAGTTTTAACTTTCTGTAACATGAGAAATTCTGAAAGGCATAATCAGAAAGTTATTTCTCTTTGACAGTACTTTTTTTTTCTTTATTAGATACATTAGTGACAATAGGAAGGATGAATTAACTCTCCCAAATTATGTCATCCACTGTTTCCTTTATGTGATAGATTACCTGAGATGCTTGTTAAAAATATATGTATAATTCTAGCATCTATCAGACACTTTATAAAACAGTATTTTAAGAAGATAAGAAAAAACGTGAACTAGACAATAACTTCAAATATTGTTTCAATTAGAAAAATTAGAGTAAAACTAATTTAGATTTTTGTATTCTCAATGCCTCGTACTAACTCACTGGGAGAAGGGACATTCCAAATCAAGATTTGTCCGTTCACCCTAATGCTATTTTGTAGCGGAGTAAGTCTCCCTCGCAGGGCAAGATATTGAATACCTCTGCCCTTGTGCCTGCACGATTGTTAGCTAAGTGATCCTTTGAAGATTGGATAATATGCGGAGTAGAGGAGGTTGTATTAGTCATGAAAATATACCGAATAAATATAGCTTGCTTATCATTAAAGGACTAAATGAAATTGATAACCACTTTAATAATAAGTACCTGCTTCAAAATAAGTAATATAAAATAAATAATAAATGATAGAAGTTGTGGTCAAGAAAGGAAAGTAGACAAAAGTGTAAAAGTCCTAGTTTCTTTGCATTCCCTATTACGGCCATTATTAATGTCGGCTCAAGTTTCCGTATTCACTCCTTCCAGGCACATAGCAGAATGGCATTCTCTTGCCTCCGCAAAAACATGGGTAAAACCCTTCTTGGCCCATGCCCCATGTGCTGACTCATGCTGTAAATTAGCGAAAGCTATTTCTTTTAATCCTCAGTGATATTTATGTTTATTATTACTACAAAATAATTTAGCTCAGATGCAGTCATATATATAACCAGATGTGAACCATGTTCTCTGTCTAATGCTCACAGATCAAGAATCTGTGTTCTAGTAGTCACATTATACTAAGCTATACTTTTTAGATTGAACTAAAAATGATGACATTAATCACAAAACTATCCCAAGTGTAATGCGAGAAATGAGCTAATTTTCTAGGAGTATGCATTTATCTGGTTGAATAAAAGACACTCCCCCAACTTGTTCACACCTCCTTATGTCCACATGCTTGTACAGTAACTTTTCAAACAGACTGGTCTTAATCATGTAACATACTCTGGTCCAAAGCATTGTGGCACATGTGGAAGAGAGAAGTACAAATGCCTGTGTAGTGTAGTTTTTTTTTTTTTTTACTGTTCCTGGACACCTAATGACATGTGAAAAAGCCAGGATAGCTTGGTGGTTGACGAGGGACACGTGTTCTCAGCTCTCTCTATAGCCACAACTGACAGGCAACTTGACTGAAAGACACTAGAGTAAGGCCACCGGGACCAATGGCCCAAACCAACTTAGGAACTGAATACAGGTGTCTGAGTGAGCTCATCTGGACCCAGTTTATCCGCTCCAGATTTACTCTTTAAATTATGAGATGAGCCTGACCTATGGTGGCGCAGTGGATAAAGTGTCGACCTAGAAATGCTGAAGTTGCCGGTTCGAAATCCTGGGCTTGCCTGGTCAAGGCACATATGGAGTTGATGCTTCCTGCTCCTACCCCCCTTCTCTCTCTCTCTCTCTCTCCTTTCTAAAATTAAAGAAAAAAAAAATCATGAGATGAATAAGTGGTTGATATTTTAATGCAACTGAGTTTGGGGGATAGATAACTTTTTACACAGGAAAAATGAACCGGTACAGATATTGATAGCAAAGCTTTATTATGCTCTTCATCGTGCATCCTGTACCTGCCAAATGACAGTTACTCCATCAATCTGCGTCTCTCAAAAATAAGGGGAAATATTCACTCTTAAGTTCATGTAGTACATGCTGCAGATGGCTTTTCCAGTCTACCTGAATCATTACCAGCTAGAAGCAGTGGTCATTGGGACTTGGATGTGAGCTGCAAAGTATAGAATTGTGACAACAATTCCAGTGCCATGCGGACTTTTTTTGGATGTGGACTTTTCCTGGACTCCTGCTCCTTGGGACAGCTCCTAACAGACTGAACTGGGGTTGGGTTGTATTTATCAGGGATTTGGCATGGTGTTGGGGCCAACTTGGACTTGGTGAACATGTTAAGGACACTACTGTTTTATGGATTCTTGCTGTATTGGCCAAGAGTTTGCTTAAAGGCTTTAATCATTGTAAAAAAAATAGAAGACTGGATAAAGAAGATATGGAATATATACACCATGGTATACTATTCAGCTATAAGAAATGATAACATCGGATCACTTACAACAAAATGGTGGGATCTTGATAACATTTTACGGAGTGAAATAAGTAAATCAGACAAAAACAAGAACTGCAGGATCCCACACATTGGTGGGACATAAAAACGAGACTAAGAGACATGGACAATAGTGTGGTGGTTACGGGGGGCAGGGGGAGGGAAAGAGGGAGAGGGGGAGGGGGAGGGGGGGAGCACATAGAAAGCTAGATAGAAGGTGATGGAGGACAATCTGACTTTGGGTGATGAGTATGCAACATAATTGAATGACAAGGTAATCTGGACATGTTTTCTTTGAATATATGTACCCTGATTTATTGATGTCATCCCATTAAAATTAATAAAAATTTTAAAAAAAGTTTGTATAGTATTTAGATACACATACGTTGGCAGAGGTCATAACTTCTCCTTGTTTTCTTGCCTTTTTCTGGGAAAATTGTACAGGGGAAATCTGGGCAGTTGTGTATGTTGATACCCTGTTGTTATGCCAGACACATGCAAAGGTCACCTCATTACTAAAGTATGGAATGTTCTAAGGACATTCAAGACAAAAACCGAGTTCTTTTTTTTTTTTGAAGCGCATTTGCCTTTTCTTTCGTGTTGAATAATTCCAATCTGAAATAAATCCTTTAATAATTTTGTGAAAAAAAAATGTGCTTACAGATACCTGTAAGCAAAGAGCTAAGTCAGGTAGTGGTATAGACTAGAAAGCATCATAGAAATTGTTAGCAGAGGCTGGAAAATTACAAGTATTATGACCTTAGAAAAAGGAAAGAATAGTGAATCACATTATGTAATTGCAACATAATTGACAAAATTGTTATGTGCAGTACCTTGGGAGACAGAAAATGTGCGAAACCTGAACTTGGCAAGATGATATACAGTCCAAGTATAACAATGTTTGTTGCTATTTAGCTATGTATGGTAAGGTATGAAAAGAGAAATAAGTGAGTGAAGAAACTGTTACAATCACAAACAAAATTTAGAGATTGTATGGTGGATCTAGGACTTGCTGTATTGGAAATAAAATTGTTACTCATTTCCCAGCTTCTGAGCCAATAAATAAATATCTTAAAGTCAAATCAGTATTATTACAATAGAAAACTTTAAGACTTCTAAACTATATATTTTAGGCGGTGGCTAATATACGCCCTCCAATAGACAAAAGAATTTCTAAGGATCTGAGGCTATGGTCCCACAGAAGACGAGTCTAAAAGTAGCAGTGACTGATCTTTGAAAAACTGACATATATGGCTGTGATTAAATGGAGTGCATTATAAATGATTAATAAAAAGGACACAATGTTCTTTGGAGTATTGTGTTTCCAAACTAAATGACTACCAACATCTATTTAAAGGAACTAAATTTGCTCAAATTCCAAAAAGGCTTCTGGAAATTTTAATGGATAAACAGCTTGTTGAAGAAACTACTCAAGTGCAAACTGAGGCTGCAATCTCATAAAAAAAGAAAAAAAGAAAAAAGATAGCATATCTCCGAGAGTAAAACCAAGAGCCTAGAAGGCACAGCAAAAAAAGAAAAACAAAATGAACAACATTGGATATTCCCAATAATATGCATGGGGTCTTCAGTTTATGACACAGTTCTGGTCCTACAACAGTAATGTAATCCGAATTTTGGTAAATCGAAACACACCCTAGCACAGGCATGGCCAACATACGGCCCACATAATGAGTTTACGTCATCCATAATTAAATTTTTAATATTCTCCGAACGATGCACCGTGGAAATGAAATAAGTGGTAATTTTAAATTGTTATACATAAACTACGATATCTAACCATTGTACAACAATAAAAGTTAAAATCTCAGCTACTCAGAAGCGGAATCATCTTTAATTATTGGAAATCGAGATATTTAAGAAGATAGTGATACGTGGAAAAAAAATCTAGGGTTAACTTCCAATAATTGGTCAAATGGATCTGCGATACTTCTTTATTTTTTTTAAAAAATTCCATTATAAAGATTTACAACTTTTGTACTTGTCTGTGCAATTTTTATAAGCAATTGAATAATGGAAAATATGGAAATTAAAAAAAAAACAACTTTCCAAGGAATATTTAGTAATCTTCAGCTCAACTTATATTGTGAACAAACTTTTTCTGTAATGAATCTAAATAAAAGTACAAGATCAAGACTGAATGATTTACATTTGGAGTCTGTGTTAAGCATAGCTACTACAAGAATAGAGCCAGAGGCCCTGGCTGGTTGGCTCAGCGGTAGAGCGTCGGCCTAGCGTGCGGAGGACCCGGGTTCGATTCCCGGCCAGGGCACACAGGAGAAGCACCCATTTGCTTCTCCACCCCTCCGCCGCGCTTTCCTCTCTGTCTCTCTCTTCCCCTCCCGCAGCCAAGGCTCCATTGGAGCAAGGATGGCCCGGGTGCTGGGGATGGCTCTGTGGCCTCTGCCCCAGGCACTAGAGTGGCTGTGGTCGCAACATGGCGACGCCCAGGATGGGCAGAGCATCACCCCCTAGTGGGCAGAGCGTCGCCCCTGGTGGGCGTGCCAGGTGGATCCCGGTCGGGCGCATGCGGGAGTCTGTCTGACTGTCTCTCCCTGTTTCCAGCTTCAGAAAAATGAAAAAAAAAAAAAAAAAGAATAGAGCCAGATATTAAGAAAATAATAGGCAATACAAAGCTCCTCAACACCTCACATTAGTTTTTTTGTTAATTTGTTTTACTAAATTACTTACATTTATTCATAAACAAATTATATAAGAAAATTTTGTTTACTTAGATGAATCATTTTTGTATTTAACATTTTTTAAATTTTAATATTTCGTCTGGCCTGTGAAAAAAGTTTCCTTTCTAATCTGGCCTGGAGGCAAAAACTGTTGGCCACGCCTGACCTAAGCACCTAACACAAACAGAACACTTGCCCTTTTATCAGTCCAAACTGGCGTAGGTGAGCACACTGGGGGACGCCAACTCTCTCGCTCATGTGCCCTGTTACTGCGTGTTCTCCAACCGCCTGCAACCAAACTAGTTCACCCACGTAGCCCATAAGTACAATGGCGTAAGTCCATACACTCACATCTCAATTTTTTAAAGTTTTTATGGGAGTGAGTGTCATAAACACAAAACGTCATGTGTCAAGATTGTCGTAACCCTAGGACCCACTGTATAAGGACAATACAATTAGGAAGTCATTCCCAAGGAGTAGAACCGGGCTGCCCAAAATCAAAATAAAACAAAACAAAGCCCTTTTTTTAGGTTTAGAGTAGAATTCCTGACAAATTTGTGCTACATGCCTTCAGTATTGCCCCTTTGAGAGTATCTATTGCAATGACCCTGTTCTTGCATCACCAATGATGTTATGTGTTTTTGTATCGTTTTAGTTCTATGACTCAAAATTTAAAAACTAGCCAACAAACGTGACATAGAACAAGTAATGCTAGAATCTGTAACAGGGTAAGACTTCAGTGGGTGTTGAGAAGGTATGCAGGTTTTTTCCTTATGGGAGGGATATCCTACCTGTCCATCACATGGGATGCAGATGATAAATGTAGTTAATTGTGCAAAAGAGTCCTTGAGAAGAAACTCCTGCCAGTGAAAATGGTACTGTTCATGCTGGTATGATCTCCTCAGATCCTTGAATTCGGAACGAGCAAAAGAGAGTGTTCTCTTCATTCTCTTTCTCCACCTTGATTCAACTGGCCTTTTTCCTGCCAGTCATGTATTTTTCCTTTCCCTTCTTCTTCTGATGAATTTTCTGTAGTGAAATACTCCTCTGGGAGATCAGGAATGTCGCTGGATACGGAGACTTTAAATTGCAGAAGTGAACTCTTTTCATTTGCTTCTCAAGCTCTAGCTCTTGATGCTCCCTATGGAGGCTGAGCTAGCAGAGGGATTGTAGCCCCAGTCACGTCCAGACACCCGGGTCAGGCTCTCTATCACCTGAGGACTTGTAAGACCTTTGAGAGTAGTGATGAGAGTATCAAAGACCACTGAGACTGTACAGACCCGAGAAAGAAGAAACTGGTCTAAATCCTTCATTTTCTTGCTGTTCAGCACAATTCCCTATTTTCCACTCTGCTGAAGGCCTCATCAGTTTAAGTAATGAAGCTAAAAAGCAACACAAGATTAATTACTCCGAAGCAAGTGATTTTTAGGCTATAAGCAGCTTTCGGAGGATTAACCACTCATTTTATACCAGGTGGAATAAAGGAGTGGGGAATGAATGGCAAGTTCTGCACACAGAGGTGAACTTACACCAGTATCCTTTCCTGCTAATGTAAAAATAATTCAAACATCCATCTTCATTTATACAAACTATATTATATTAGTGCTTAATAGATAAGAAGCTTTGGCTTGGAAAGTCACGAGGTCACAAAGTGTCAGTGTCAGTGCTTAAACCCATTTTTTTCTACCTTACTGGCCCTGAAAATTAAGTGTTTTGCCATCCATTCACTAATCAAATTCTAAATGAACAAAAGAAAAATGTGATAATATAAATATATTTTTTTCCTTTTTTATGCAAGTTTTACATAAGAAAATTCAATAAATGTTTTATTGAATTTGTAAAAACAAGCCCTATCTGGTTTTTACAAATAGGGCTTGTAAAAACCCTCAGTGGTAGAGTGTCAGCTTGGCATGTGGATGTCCTGGGTTTGATTCCCGGTGAGGGCACACAGGAGAAGCAACCATCTGCTTCTCCATTCTTCCCCTTCTTCTGTCTCTCTCTTTCTCTCCCACAGCCATGGCTCGGTTGGTTCGAGCTCATCGACCCCAGATGCTGAGGATGGTTATGTGGAGCCTTGGCCTCAGGTGTTAAAAAATAGCTCAGATACAATCATCAGCCCCAGACAGGGGTTGCAGGGTGGATCCTGGTCCGGGCACATGCAGGAGTCCTTCTCTCTGTCTGCCCTCTTCTCACTTGGAAAAAAATAAAAAAAAAATTGTAAAACAAGTATTGAATTAATAAAAATTATTTAAATTGTTGAAAATCATTTTTTTTTTTTTTTTTTAAAGAAAGGCAGACTGCCACATGCAGCGCCTCACTTGGATGTGTCTGGAGTCTTGGAAGCTTGACTACCCTACGTTCTCCTACAAATGGAGCTTGAGACTTGTTTGGAGGTTCTAGCAGGGGAGCGCAGCTACTCGTATACCCTTGACCGAAGAACGGTCCTCTCCTCTAGCGGGGAAGGTCGTCCTCTTCGACCGAGCGCGCAGCTTCGGGAGGGACGCACATGGAGCGGTGAGGGAGGAAGGGGACACCCGCCTAGCCAGCCAGATCAGCCGAATCAACCCTGGCAATCAATGGGGTGACAGATGTCGCAGCCAGATCGCCCTCACATCCTGAAAATCATTTTGAGGACATGTTTCATAGTTTTAATAACATTTATGGACAAATGATAATTAATAAATAACTGTATTGAGCTACTTTGGTTACATATTAATTGTATGTTTTAATTTCTATTAATCATCACTTATTCTTCTGTAAACATAACTGTTTAATTCTATGTATCTCAATCCTCCCACCTAAAATGAAAGAAAATTCTTCAAAGAAAGTCTTTCTTTTATTCACTGTTGCAAACTAAAACATAAAACTGAAATAAATTAAGCCCATGCTACTAAATTTTAATTAATGTTTTACCAAGCTAAAGAAACCAGAGCCTCTTAATATAGTATATGGAAAGCTATGAGATTATAATGTTGCATTTGCTCGATAGGTTGTTTTTCTCAACATCAGGTAAAGGCTTTTATATGAAATTAAAGTAACTATGACATAATTGCTTGTTTCAGTAAATAAATTCACCACTTACTCTTTATGCCAAGAGCTTGGAAACTCAGTTGTCAAAATAATACTGTTAATAAAACGACCAGTAAATTTACCATTTGTTAAGTTCAAGAAAAATAGCTCTTACATTTTTTCTGACTTTGTAGTTTGTATACATCTCTAATAAAATTATTCATGGTAATAATTGAAAACTTTACTTACTTTTTAAATGAGATATAATTGATATATAACATCATATTAGGTTCAGATATATAGCATAAAGATTTGATATTTGTATACATGTGTAGTGAATACTACAATAAGTCAACACCTATCACCTTACATAGTGACAATTTTTTTCTTGAGATAAGAAATTTTAAGATGTACTCTCTTAGCAGCTTTCAAATATGCAATATAGTAGTATTAATTACCATCACAGTGCTGTACATTGTATCATTATGTCTTACTTATTTTATAAAAAGTTTGTACCTCAGGACCCCCTTCACCCTACTCATTTGTTTTGATATAATAACACTTATATAACTTACTTATTATATGCGGACAATATTCTAAATATTTTTACTAATATTTTTTATTCCTAAGACTTAATTAGGGTCCTCCAGGAAGCAGGCACCACAATAAGATGAAGTGTAAAGTTGGTTTATTAGAAGAAGTGCCTCTGTAGGACGAAGGTGAGGGAGCAGAATGCAAGAAGAGCATTCATACTCCAAAGTGAGAATGGCATCTGTGCACGTTCACAGGGCAGGAAGGATGATTGGACAGAAAGAGTCTCAGACTGCAGCCCAGGTCTAAGAAAGACTCTGCAAGGTCGATGATAGTCTCTAAGTCAAAATTTCCAGTGTGTGAAGCCCTGAACCCTACAGGAATGGGTAGGAAATAGAAACCCTGTCTTGGTCAGTCCATCTTGGGCAGTATCCTAATAGAAGGATGGCATCGGTGCAAATCCACTGATGAAATCAGTGAGTGGCATCTGGCAACAACAGTCAGCTTGCTGATCTTTGAGGCCAATTTTTTTTTTTTTTTGGTATTTTTCTGAAGTTGGAAATGGGGAGGCAGTCAGACAGACTTCTTCATGTGCCTGACCGGGATCCACCTGGCACACCCACCAGGGGTGACACTCTGCCCATCTGGGGCATCACTCTGTTGCAACCAGAGCCATTCTAGCACCTGAGGCAGAGGCCATAGAGCCTTCCTCAGCACCCGGGCCAACTTTGCTCCAATGGAACCTTGGCTGCGGGAGGGGAAGAGAGAGAAAGAGAGGAAGGAGAGGGGGAGGGGTGGAGAAGCAGGTGGGCACTTCTCCTGTGTGCCCTGGTTGGGAATCGAACCCGGACTCCTGCACACCAGGCTGACGCTCTACCACTGAGCCAACTGGCCAGGGCTGAGGCCAATTTTAATGATGGAGAGCTGAGCACTTCATTTCCATGCCTGCAACTCGTCACAACAACCTTATGAGTTAAGTCTTACTCTAATTCCATTTCAGTTATGAGAAAACAGAGAAATGGCGGTGAATCAAAGAACCCAAGGTCACATTTCTATGTCTAATCAAGTGACATGAATTTTCTTCATTTGTTTTGAGATAGTTTTATACATTCTCTGACAAAATTCTACACATTTCATTTATTTTTGGCTAATTAAATAATTTATTAAAAAATCAGCAGATAATTCAACCACCTTATGTTAATGTTTACATCATATTCCATCACCTTGTGATCTGTTTTTAAAACACTTTCTCAAAAGAAATTGCACTATGCAACAAGGGTTTGTAAATGTTAAAAATGAGGTCAGAACACAAGCTGCTTTCAATAATAAATAAAAATTCGAAAGAAACTCAGAGAGATTAAAATTCACTTTTTCACTAAGTTTCATAGGTCCTCTTTTATCAAAGTAGTATTAACAACATTATATAGGAAGAGTTCACATGGTATGAGGACTTCCTTTCTTGTAAGGCAAGAGATGCCCATGGTTGTTAAAATAAACAAATTGGATCAGCTTTCTAGGCCAATATCCTGTGACCTAAATGTTAATTTTTACTTTTTCAAATAACACACCCTGAAATATTATGAGTTCTCTTTGTAATAGGAAAACACAGTGACTAAGAGACTACCCAGGGGAGCAGGCTATCAAATATGGCTCTAATTTCTCACTGATATTTGTATTAACCTTCTAGATCCCCAGCCTCTATCTACAGAAGTGGGATTCTATTAGAAATGTGAAAAAAAGAAAATATCATCAAAATCATCTGAGTGAGGGCACAAAGTCTTTTAAAAGTGAGTCATGATAGAATAGATTTGAGCATCACTGAACCAGATGATCTGTAGTTCTAAACTTCTTATTTTAAAAACTCTCTACATATTTAATGTTAACATTTAAAAACTCCTTTATATAAATCTTTACATTGTGTGTGTGTGTGTGTGACAGAGACACAGAGAGAGACAGAGCTAGGGACAGATAGGGACAGACAAACAGGAAGGGAGAGGGATAAGAAGCATCAATTCTTCGTTGGGGCTCCTTAGTCTCCTTGGTTGTTCATTGATTGCTTTCTTATATGTGCCTTGACCGGCGGTGGGGGGCTACAACAGAGCAAGTGACCACCTGCTCAAGCCAGTGACCTTGGGCTCAAGCTGTATCATCAGCCTGCACTCAAGCCAAAGACCTTGGAGTTTCAAACCTGGGTCCTCTGTGTCCCAGTCTGATACTCTATCCACTGCACCAATGCCAGGTCAGGCCAAAAACGTTTACATTTCATTAAAGTTACCATGATTTTTTTTCATGTATTCTATGTGATCAGGAAAAGCACCAAGATATATTGTGATTAGTTTTTTAGCCAAATAACACTAAAATATAAATTAAAACAAAAAAACTATCTGCTTAGTACAGGGGTAGTTAACACTTTTATACCTACCACCCACTTTTGTATCTCTGTTAGTAAAATTTTCTAACCACCCATCAGTTCCACAGTAATGGTGATTTATAAAGTAGGGAAGTTACTTTACTTTATAAAATGTATAAAGCAGAGGTACAGCAAGTTAAAGCATATAATAATAATTACTTACCAAGTACTTTATGTCGGATTTTCGCTAAGTTTGGCAGAATAAATCTTTATAAAACAACTTACTATAGTTAAATCTATCTTTTTTATTTAAACTTTGGTTGCTCTGCTACCACCCACCATGAAAGCTGGAACACCCACTAGTGTGTGGTAGGAACAAGGTTGACTACCACTGGTTTAGTAGGACAATGACATTTTTTTATCAAAAATTTAAAAATATATTATTTATAATAATATTATGCAATTAACAGTAGACACATTTGCCATTTATTAAAGATAGAATGTCATACCATGACTTGAGTGCGATGTGCTTCTAAAAGGGTATGCTTTCTTTGTGCATCTGGAAGCCCAGCCTTCTACCACCCAGTCTAAAATTTCAGTTGAATGATGTTTTTAATTTCAGTTTTTCTATTTCCATATATCAACAGCAGATTACCACTTCATGTTACAATTACTCACAGCGCTTATCTGCAAATGAAATTCAAAAACATGATGTGAACAGAATGTGCTGCCAGCACAGGCAGAGACACAACGACTGCTCCGATCACACCTTCTGTCAACTTGTTCATTCATAATAATAAAAAAAATTTCACCTTCAAGAAAATAATTTCATTACTCCTTCTCTGAGCAACTAAGATTTCCTATCATATGTATGTAACATTCCAAATACTCCAAAATCTTACAAGCTGATCTACATAGCAGCGAGTCCATTATGGCAACATTTTTCAGCCATACAGAAACAAGACACTGCATTCTGTTCTTGTCTTTGTTTCTGCCTCCATGTGACATTGCAGGTGCAGAGCAAAGAAAATCCCTGCAGTGTTTTGTCAATATCGGTTTGGAACTCATATAACTGCTGCTTAAGCCTCCCAAGTACATTGCATTAGAGAGCTTGATTTAAGTATATCGAATCACTTAAACCTACTTCCTCTGCCCCCATTACCAGCTCCCGCCAAAACATAGATTCCTAGATATTATTTTAATCCAGAGATTATCACTCTCTCATAGAAAGGTCATTAGAGACACCGTTATTGTGCAAAGTAACTGCATGCTCTACTCAATTATGAAAACAGAAGGAACTCTAGAGTAAATTGAAGATGAAAGAGAAACATGAAGGAGCAAGAGTTATGTCACCATTCCAGGGGCTGTGAAGGACAATATTTTTAAATTCATATGTGAGTTTTGAATGATGAAATTAAAAGAGTAATTCCTAATCTTTTAAATAAATTATACAGTAAAATCTGCATAAAGGGAACATTATTTTATCATCTTCACCCCATTTCTTTAGTTTGACCTCATGCCAGTTCCTTCTCTCTGTAGTAATCAATATTAACTGTGGAGTGTTTCCTCTGCCACACATTTTTTTATGCTCCTTATGTATATATGTAGAGATTTTGACATTCACATGTTTATTTTAACACAAATTACACAATGCTTTGTAAGTCGCTTTCTTTCACTTAACCTCTGTCCTCTCCCATCTCCCTCCATCACTGTGTCTGCCCTCTTCCTTTCCTTCTTTCACCTGGACTTGATCTTTCTATGACTGTGTACATAGGACATATACTAAATAGGGCTCCATCAAGAAAATTAAATACAATCCAGATTTACAAACTCAGTGAAACTCTGCTCAATGGGAGAGCAGAGTTCACAATAAAAACTTCTATGACTTTTAGATCTGAAGGGTAAGAGTTACCTGCAGGGTCTCTAGCCAGGTTGCTCAGAGGATAGGGCATCAGCCTGGTATATGGATATCCCAGGCTCAATCCCTGGTCAGGACACACAGGAGAAGCAAACATCTGCTTCTCTTTCCCTCCCTCTCCTCCTCTCTCTCTTTACAATCAGTGGTTTGATTGGTTTGAGGGTTGACCCAGGCACTGAAAATAGCTTGGTTGATCCAAGCATTATCCCCAGGCACTGAGGATAATGCTGTTAATTTGAGCATTGGCCCCAGATGGAGGTTGCCATGTGGATCCTAGCCTGGTCACATACGGGAGTCTCTCTCTCTACCTCCCCTTGTCTTACTTAAGAAAAATAGAAAAGAATTACCTGGGGCAATTTACACTGAATCTGTAACAACTCTGATGCTCTGTGCTTACATATGGCTGTTTACACCCCTTCTTTTCAAAGACGATTAATAGCCCCTCACTGGGAGCATCAAACCCAGATTTCTGCAGGTATGAGAGTTAGGAAATCAAAAAGACAATTTTATTCTTTGAGATGCACAGGAGAGTTAGGAGTGAGAAGAACAATACTGAGTTAACAGATAATTCAGTAAAATATTTAAAACATTTGACAAAATTTTATAGAGCTATAAAAAGTTCTGATGTAACTTTCTTTACATCAGAAGTAAATTTTTAAAAATAAATAAGGATAAGATTAATGTTGCAAATCTCTCTCTTTTTCTCTGAATTGCTCAATTTATATTTTCTCTTTCATTTTATAATCTTTTATTCTTTATGTTTTTGAAATTTCACAAATATAAAGTTCTGTGTATTTTAATTTTGGGGGTTTCTTTGCTTGTTTGTTAATTTAATTCAATGGGCTATGCACTGAGTAGGAATTGCAATCTGAAAACTATTGTTTTTCAATTTTAACAGGTTTTCTTATATATTTTTCTTGAATAATTTCTCAACAATGTTTCTCTGTGATTCTTTAGAAACTCTTATTAATTAAATATATGTTTTACTGAATTGGTATCTATTTTTTTCTCTATTTTCTCTTGATTTCCATTCGTTTACATTTCATATCTATTTTCTGGAAGATTTTTCTCGACATTTAACCATTTTATTAATTTCTAAAATTTTGTGCTTTTTAAACAAAAGTTTCTAGTGTATAATACTTTCTTTTCCACAGATGCTATATCTCTATCTGTTACATTTTAGCAGACATTAATGATCCTTGTGTTAAATTCCTCCATTCCTCCTGAATTTTCTTTAAAAGTATATTTGATCAATCTTTTATGTGGCAGGACTTCTAGGAATGTATTTTGATTTGACTCTCATTCTTTAGTTAGTAGTGAGGTAGTGAGACATTAATAAGCTATTTGAAGCTCTGTGAGCTGTATGAGAACTGTGCTTAGAAAGCTCCATCTAGGATTATAGGTGCCAGCCTCTTCCAGTGGACAATGCCAAATTGTGGCCTGTCTCCAAGCTCAAGAACTTCTAAAGAAAGGTGCTCGCCTGACCTGTGGTGGCACAGTGGATAAAGCGTCGACCTCGAAATGCTGAGGTTGCCGGTTTGAAACCCTGGGCTTGCCTGGTCAAGGCACATATGGGAGTTGATGTTTCCAGCTCCTCCCCCACTTCTCTCTCTCTGTCTCTCCTCTCTCTCTCTCTCTCTCTCTCTGTTTCCCCCTCTCCTCTATAAAATGAATTAAAAAAAAAGGAAGGTGCTCAATTTCCAATGTAAAGGCTATTTGCTTGTTTTATTTGAGTTATCAGCTAGGAATATTAATCTTTAGTACAGATGCTGTAAACAATTTTTCATTCCACTTTTCTCTTAAACTTTCTTTACAGTAAAATTTCAAGCAACTTTTTTCTTATGTACCAAATATTATTCACTTACAACTCATGGCTTTTCCCACAGGTCTAACACAGTGTTCTTTCTGAATTATTAACTAAGATTCTATAATAATTTTTAAATCTTTTTTATTTTATTTTTAAAACATGCACACTTATTTCATCTATAAGAATATCCCTCCTCCCACAGACACACAGATAGATACATATCTTTTCTTTTAACTTCCGGGTGATAGCCAATTATGCTAACAATAATTTCAAAGTCCATCATTATATTCCACAAATTTGAAAGGTCAACTTTACCATATATTGAGTTGACATAAATGCTTCAGTATATCTTAGTCATTTTATCTGATCTTTTAGTCATTTTTAACGGAAACATGGAAATATTTAATAGTTACATTATAGGATAATTACTGTTAGATAAGGACAAACTTTTCTGAAAACATTTATATTCTACTGTCAGATATTTTTCCCCACTCTGAATTATTATTGAAATAAAAAAGAGTAAATGCTGAGAATGAATACTAAACATCCACACAGTAATATTTATTTATTTTAGAAACTATTAAAATTTTACTTATTATGGTCAAATTTAATATTTAGACATAATATTAGATTGATGAATATCCACTATTATTGTGGGTATAAATTTAAAACTCTTAACACTTTTAAGTCTAATGTCATTCTTTAGTTAAGAAAAATAATATTTACTGAAATATTAATAATTAATTGCTAGGTAATTTGATAACCACTTTCTATATATGATTCTGTTTAAATCTCATAAGACATGAAATAGGAATTGCTATGTATCCAGTTGTCCCATCAGAAAAAATTTTCTGCTATCTCATATGTTTCCTTTTCTCAAACTATAAATTTTACTATTTCCATTTGGAAGTTCTAGCATGCACTCATCATTTTATCCACTTATTTATATTTGCATTTTGCTTTCTTCTGGAAGAAATATTATTCATTTTCTCATCTCAAATTAATGCTCTTTTCTTAAATCTGTTTAACTTTTATTTCTTGCTGACCCACTTTTTTTTTTCCTGTCTCAATACTTAACTGAGCTTAGCCAATGAGAAAGCAAAAAGAGGGTATGGCATTTTAGCGATTGGCTAATGAGTTAACGGTATATCAACCTTTCTGTATCAGTTGGATATTCTGTTCAGGTGCTAATAACAATGAGAGAAACAGCAGCGGTATCCCCATCTTATGCAAGTCTAGATGTAGCAGAACTGCTCCGGCAGCTCTGTTATCACAGATGCCCAGTCCTTCTTTCTGTCCAGCCACATTTATTATCTGACTTGAAATCAAAGTAGCTTGATTGTCCAAGATTTTAATGTTCCATCCGTCATGTTCACATTTCAGCAGGATTAGGATAAATGAAGCAAGATAAAAAGTGGAAGCTTCTACTATCAATTCTTTCTTAAATCTCTGATCAGAACATCATCACATTGCTGTAATTATTTGCAAGAGAGTCTGGAAAAATGTGTGTGTGTGTGTGTGTGTGTGTGTGTGTGTGTGTTTGAGGACACCTCATACTTGATAATAAAGGTATCTGTTTCTATCCACGTAGCTTGAATCCTTTCATAGCCTTCCCTTTGGAAAACTAGCTATTGAGAGATAATCAGATTTTAATATATTGTAAGATTCCATTTCTTTTTTGTTTGTTTGTTTGTTTGTTTGTATTTTTCTGAAGCTGGAAACGGGGAGAGACAGTCAGACAGACTCCCGCATGCGCCCGACAGGGATCCACCTGGCACGCCCACCATGCGGCGATGCTCTGCCCACCAGGGGGCGATGCTCTGCCCATCCTGGGCTTCGCCATGTTGCGACCAGAGCCACTCTAGCACCTGAGGCAGAGGCCACAGAGCCATCCCCAGCACCCGGGCCATTTTTGCTCCAATGGAGCCTTGGCTGTGGGAGGGGAAGAGAGAGACAGAGAGGAAGGTGCGACGGAGGGGTGGAGAAGCAAATGGGCGCTTCTCCTGTGTGCCCTGGTCAGGAATCAAACCTGGGTCCTCTGCACGTTAGGCCGACGCTCTACCGCTGAGCCAACCGGCCAGGGCCAAGATTCAATTTCTTTAAAAGAAGGTAGTCCCAAACTTTCTCTCAGTTACCAAACCAGCTCAAGGTTCATAAAGATTTCTCCTTTTGCATATGTCTGCATAAGGATGACAGATGACATCTCATAGTCCACTGACTTGAAGCTAATAGGTGCATCCTCTATCCTCAATAATAATAAATGTATAATGGTGGGCATGGAATAATATATGTGTAATAAAAATTCCCATGTATAAACCAAACCTCAAAATTATTAGTACATAACTTCTACCAAATATAACTGTGGAGGCAGAACACAAACTCCTTCCCCTGAGACAGGCTCTGGTTCTGCTCTTGGTGATGGTGGAGTAGTTCCTTGTCAATATTCAACTGGCTACAATTAAGGTGGATAATAGAAGGATATCCAGAATTCTTAAAAATAGACAGTTAAACTAGGTTCAGGGGCCTTGAAATTCTTTAAAGGTACTTAGAGCAACAGGCTATTATGGGGCCATAATGGGGTTTCTTTTACAACAAAAATAATAATAATAAAATATCAATATTTTCATTCTAAAATACGTTTCAAAAATGTCTTTATGCAGTGACATCAGTGGTTACAATTTAAGATATATGTCATCCTAGTGAGAGATAATACTTCAGTGAGAGATTTAAGGCATTTTAAAATGTGTAATTTTGAAAGACTTAAGCAAATATAATGAACAGTACAAAATTGTTAAGCCTAATCCAAAGGGACCCGAAACATTGAAGACACGAACAAAGTCCGTCGATTACACACCAAAGCTTTATTGTCTAGCTTGGCCAAGCGGCGGCAACTCTGACAGAAATCTGAGGGAGAGCGCACTGGCCCTTTGTTCTACTTAGTTTTTATAGTTTTGCAAGTGGGAAGTACAGAAGCAAAAATTGCAATTAGGTGCCTTTTACTTACCACTATTGGTTATAGTCATATGTCCTTTAACATGATAGGACTATGTTCAATTTGCAAGCCATACATTATTTTAGAGAAAACAAAATTTACAAGTCAACACAATGGTAGAAAGATGTCTCTTTACATATTAAAAGGTATTCTTATATTCTCTAATGTTTATCCACCATCTCTGTCCAGAGTCACACACATTAACCACATGCATTCACATAGGAGAGGTAGTTTCCATGGGGACAAATACCCGCAAATGGCTCATTGCTATAAGAAAAGGTTTATTTTGGCTCTTCTCTTCCTGCACCTGGCTAGCCATTCACCCCTTTCCCCATGGGTGTGGTGGAATGTCAGGGAATCCATGTTTTCCTTCCCTTTGCATTTACAACACAATGCCAAGGGCCATCCTGACTATGCCAATCACACAGTACAGAGACTATTCTCACAATTTCTCTGCGCACCTTAACCCAAATTAATAAAATGTTCTTCAAGCCTCTTAAAATATTAACATTAACGCTGCAGCTTTTGGTACTTGACGACACCTGCGGCTGAAGTGCCGCAGTGGCTCCTCAAAAATAAGATATCACAAAATCTAAGTTTGTGTTATCTATGTTTCTGATTCTATGTTCAACAGATACTTGGCTTTGAACAAGAGACAAACATTTCTTAACTTAGTTTTGTGTTCTTTAAAATGCCGTTAACCGGTACAAGGAACAAATGAGATAATATGAATAAAAGTGTTTTGAGGATTATGAAATAGTTTGTCATAACAAACTATTATGACAGCAATCATTGAAGAGTACCTACTATAATAAAATATTATATTGTATCAAAGTATGTCAGAAGAAAAAAAATTACATAATTTGCTGAGCATGCTACCAAGTATTGCATATTGCTCAAGGGACATTTTTTATGAGAATTTGGCATTGCTATTCCCTAAATGTCAAATGGATCATTGTGGCTGCATTATAGATCATCATTATTTGGGGCATCTTTCATATATAATGAATATATATAATTGTTCTTCTTGAAGCAAAAATAAAGCCTTCTGGTTTCTTATGATTAAAAAGGATTATAATTTATTGTAGAAGTAAATTATCAAGGGTTGTGTGCCCTTTTTCAATAAGTCTTAAAAGCCCTGTTAATATATATATATATTTATATATGTATATTAATAGCTGGTGAACCATATAAAAACATACTGAACACTGGGAAAAATTTGGGGCTAGGCAAAACATGTCTATGCAAATACAGATGTCTGTGCTTCCCATTGTGCAGATGGATTTTTCCCTAATGCTCTTGGAATGAGCCCACAACATTCTGACACATACACCCATGGCTCCATCCCAGGACAATCTTGTTATTATCAAGAGCCAGTATCAAAACACTGGCATTAGATCAACAAAATAGAGAGAACAAAGCCAAATGTTTCACCACTTGGACAGCGAATGCCAGAGTTAAACAAAGAGTGAATGGTCAGTTTTCATCAAATGCAAGAAATTTTTTATTTAAACATTATATATGTGGGAATTATGGAGTATATCTGTGTATATCATATATATGTGTACATATACATGCATATAACATGCACTGTAACATATGTACATATATATTATATATATTCATGTATAGTTTTTACCATGAAAATATATTTCATTCCAACCTCTGTTTAATCTACACATACACAAAAATTAGAATTATTATTATCTGTTGTCTTTATTTCTTGATGTAGTATATATTAACACAGGTGAAGAAAGACATATGCCTTAATTCCCCTTATTACATAAGATGTAGCATAACATCACACCCTTTTGCAACTTGCTGTCTTCAGTCAATAATAGTATGTACATTAATACATATATTCCTTATTCTTTTTACAGGTACATAACTTCCAATTTATAATAATTTATAATTTATTTCACTAGCTCCTTCTCAGTAAACAATAACATTAAATGTAATTTAAGTTTCAAATACTTCAACAGAAAACTTCAACATGGTATTTTCTAAGAATGTAAGTAGACTCTTGGTTAACCTAGACCAGGGGTCCCCAAACTTTTTACACAGGGGGCCAGTTCACTGTCCCTCAGACCATTGGAGGGCCAGACTATTAAAAAAACTATGAACAAATCCCTATGCACACTGCACAGATCTTATTTTAAAGTAAAAAAACCAAAACGGGAACAAATACAATATTTAAAATAAAGAACAAGTAAATTTAAATCAACCAACTGACCAGTATTTCAATGGGAACTATGCTCCTCTCACTGACCACCAATGAAAGAGGTGCCCCTTCTGGAAGTGCGGCGGGGGCCGGATAAATGGCCTCAGGGGGCTGCATGTGGCCCGCGGGCCGTAGTTTGGGGACCCCTGACCTAGACAAACTTTGTCATTATTTTATGCATAGAAAATTCTAAAGACTCCACCAAAATAACAAAACATAATAAATAAACCTGTTAGATATAATCAACAAACTTTGTAAAGTTGCAGGACACAAATTAATATGCAAAAACAAAGAGCATTTCTATACACTAACAAGTTAATTATCTAGAAAGAGAAAAGAAGACATCTCATTTACAATAGCATAGAGAACAATAAAGTAAGTAGGAACAAATTAAACCAAGGAAGTGAAAGAACTCTATGCAGGAAACTATAACACAGTGATGATAAAAAACTTGAAGAAGTCATAAATAAATGAAAAAATATTTTATATGCATGGATTTGAAGAATTAATATTGTTAAAATGTTTATATTACCCAAAGCCATCTATAGATTCATTGCAATCCCTATTAATATTCCAATGTCATCTTCTTTGCAGAAAAAGAAATTCTAAAATTTGTATGGAAGCACCATCAATCCCAATTAGACAAAGTAGTCTTGAGAAAGAGGAACAAAACTAGAGTCATCACAATTCTTGATTTCAAACTTTATAATAAAGCTATAGTAATCAAAGTGGTACAGAACTGGCATAAATACATGCAATGGAATACAATCAAGAGTCAAAAATAAACCCATACGTATGTGTCAGCTAATATTGGACATGCAAGTTAGGAACACTTAATGAAGAAAATACATTTTTAAATAAATTATGCTGAGGAAATTGGGGTAGTCACATGCAAAAGAATGAAACCATACCTCTCACACTACTCAAAAATAAAAAAGGGAAAGAATTAACTCTAAGTGGATTTAAGAGTTACATGTGTCTTTATGTATCAATGTTTCTGAGTTTTGGAGGTATATACCCAGTAGAGGGATTGCTGGGTCATAAGGTAGTTTTTTTTTTCAGTTTTTTGAGGAACCACCATTGATGTCGCCCCATTAAAAAAATAAAATTATTTTAAAAAAGAGTTACATGTAAGACTTAAACTATAAAACTTCTAGAAGAGAACAAGAACTTCTTAACGTAGGTCTTGGCAATCAGTTTTGTGAATATGACAACTAAACCACAAGCAAGAAAGTAAAAAATAAACAAATGTGAGTACATCAAACTAAAAAGTTTCTGCACAACAAAAGCAATAATCAACAAAATAAAAAGGCAAGCTACTGGACAGGAGAAAATAGTTGCACACTGCATATCTAATAAAGAGTTAACATACAATATAAATAAGAAACAAATACAACTCAACAACTAAAAAATACATATATATAAATAATCCAATTAAAAGTAGGCAAAGAACCTGATATTCTTCCAACGGAGATATATGAATGGCCGATAGATACATTAAAAAGGTGTTTAGCCTCAGTAATTATTGGCATGTGTAAGTCTAAACCAGAGGGAGATATCACCTTATGCATATTATAATGACTATTATTTAAAAGACAAGAGAGAAATGCTGGTGAGGATGTGGAGAAAAGAGACACTTGCGCACTGTTGGTGGAAGTGGTAGTGCAGCCACTGTGGAAAACATTACAGAAGTTTCTCAAAAAATCAAAGAAAAGAAGTATCATCCAGCACATTTCTTCCTGGGTATATATCCAAAGGAAAATAAAACTCTATCACAAAAATGTCAAAAAGGTATCTGCACTCCTATGTTCATTGTTGCATTATATAAAATAGCCAAGACCTAAAAACAACCGAAGTGTTCATGGATAAAAGGATGGATAAAGAAAATGTGTGTGTGTGTGTGTGTGTGTGTGTGTGTGTATTCCATAACATAAATACATACATATGATGGAATGTTATTTAAAATAAAAGACATTCTGCTATTTGCAACAACATGAATGAAACTTTAGGGCATTGTGCTAAGTACAATAAATTAAACAGAGAAAGACAAATACTGTATGATATTAGCTGTATGTTTATTATTGAAAACAATAAATTCATAAGTACAGAAAACAGATGGGTGGCTGCAGAGGAGGGATTGGAGCATATGGTGGAGAAAAATTGGTGAAATTGGTCAAAATGCACAAAATTCCAGGTAAAGTTTTGGAGATATTATTTATAGCATGATGACCATAGTTAACAATGCACTGGCCCTAGCCAGTTGGCTCAGTGATAGAGCATTGGTCTGGTGTGTGGATGTCCCAGGTTTGATTTCCAGTCAGGGCACACAGGAGAAGTGGCCATCTGCTTCTTTACCATTTCCCTTACCCTTCTCTATCTCTATTTCTTTCTTCCCCTCCTGCAGCCATGGCTTGAGTGACTCCAGCTCATTGGAACCAGGTATTGAGGATGGCTCTATGGAGCCTCCACCTCACTAAACATGGCTCAGTTGAGAGCATGGCCTCAAATGGACAGAGCATAGACCCCAGATGGGGGTTTCCGGGTGGATACTTATCAGAACTCATATGGGCATCTGTCTTTCTGTCTCCCCTCCTCTCGCTTGAAAAAAAGTAAAAAGGAAAAAAAGAAAAGAACAATGCACTATTGGATATTTGAAAGATGTTAAGAGAATAAATAGATCTTAAAAGTTGTCATCACATGAAAAAAAATACAACTATGTGAGGTGATGATGTTAACTAAACATTGTGATAATCATTTTTCAATATATCATATATCAAATTATTATGTTGTACATCTAAGAATTAGAGACAAAATAAATAAAAATTAGAATTAAATTGTAAGCATAAATATTCTCCATCTTGAGATTTTTGAAATATTTTGTTATATTATTATATTTTTCAAGTTCTATGTAGAGAGGTATGACAGAAATATTATCTGTGCTATTTCTTCTTATATCTTCCATACCATTTGAAAATTATCATAAAAGTTCTTAGAAATTCATTATATTTTTTGAAATAGCAACACGAAATCTAATTCTACTATCATTCACACATATTTACATGCATTATTAAAATACCAAAGGTATTTGTTTTTATCAGCTCAGACTTCTATAACAAAATACCATAAACTCGGTGGCTTATAAACAACAATAATTCATTTTGTTTGTTTGTTTTTTGCTTTTTTTGTGTTTTTCTAAAGTGAGATGCAAGAGGTAGAGAGACAGACTCCCGCATGAGCCTGACTAGGATCCACCCGGAATGTGCACTAGGGGGCGATGCTCTGCCAATTTGGGGTGTTGCTCTGTTGCAACTGGAGCCATTCTAGTACCTGAGGAGGAGGCCATGGAGCCATCCTCAGCACCTGGGCCAATTTTGTTTGCTCCAGTGGAACCTTGGCTGCAGGAAGGGAAGAGAGAAAGAGAAGGAGGAGGAGGGAAGGGCAGAGAAGCAGATAGCCACTTCTCCTGTGTGCCCTGGCTGGAATCGAACCCAAGACTTCCACACGCTTGGCTAATGCTTTACCACTGAGCCAGCTGGCCAAGGCTAGTAACTCATTTATTATGGTTCTGGTGACTAGAAGTCCATGATCAAGGAACAAGCATTTTGGGTTCTGGTGAGACCCCTCTTCTGGGTTGCTGTCTGCTGAGTTCACATTTTACTTTCACATGGTTGAGATCACTCTCCAGACAGTTCTCTAGTGTCTCTTTTATAAGGGCTTTAATCTCATCAATGAGGGTTCCACATCTAAATACCATCATTTTGAGTATTAGTCTTCATTGTACAAATTTTGGAAAACATACGTATTCAGTCTACACAGCAGACACAAAAATAAAATACAACTAACAGTGGTTTTCAGCATTTAAAATATGCTCCTCAGATGCTTTTTATCAATTAAAAATTTTGATGTCATAGAAATAGGTACACATTTACTTAAAAATAAAAAGTTCAATAAATATAGAAATATAAAAATACTATAGTTTATGTCATTATTGTCTAGTTCACAGAATTACAGAAAAAAATGAATACAATCAGATATCCCAAAATAGAAAAATTTTAATTTTATAAAAAGAAATACCAGTGTACATGGATCATTCTCAAGAATTGACCATATGTTGGGCCACAAAAACAACATCAGCAAATTCAGAAAAATTGAAGTTGTACCAAGCATATTTTCTGATCATAAAGCCTTGAAACTAGAATTCAACTGCAAAAAAGAGGAAAAAAATTCCACAAAAATGTGGAAACTAAACAACATACTTTTAAAAAATGAATGGGTCAAAGAAGAAATAAGTGCAGAGATCAAAAGATATATACAGACTAATGAAAATGACAATACGACATATCAGAATCTATGGGATGCAGCAAAAGCAGTAGTAAGAGGGAAGTTCATATCACTTCAGGCATATATGAACAAACAAGAAAGAGCCCAAGTGAACCACTTAACTTCACACCTTAAGGAACTAGAAAAAGAAGAACAAAGAAAACCCAAAACCAGCCGAAGAAAGGAGATAATAAAAATCAGAGCAGAAATAAATTAATTAGAGAACAGAAAAACTGTAGAAAAAATTAATAGAACAAGGAGCTGGTTCTTTGAAAAGATCAACAAAATTGACAAACCCTTGGCAAGACTTACCAAGGAAAAAAGAGAAAGAACTCATATAAACAAAATCCAAAATGAAAGAGGAGAAATCACCACGGACACCGTAGATATACAAAGAATTATTGTAGAATACTATGAAAAACTTTATGCCACTAAATTCAACAACCTAGAAGAAATGGATAAATTCCTAGAACAATACAACCTTCCTAGACTGAGTCAAGAAGAAACAGAAAGCCTAAACAGACCTATTAGTAGAGAAGAAATAGAAAAAACCATTAAAAACCTCCCCAAAAATAAAAGTCCAGGCCCTGACGGCTATACCAGCGAATTTTATCAAACATTCAAAGAAGACTTGGTTCCTATTCTACTCAAAGTCTTCCAAAATATTGAAGAAGAAGCAATACTTCCAAACACATTTTATGAGGCCAACATAACCCTCATACCAAAACCAGGCAAGGATGGCACAAAAAAAGAAAACTACAGACCAATATCTCTAATGAATACAGATTCTAAAATACTAAACAAAATACTAGCAAATCGAATACAACAACATATTAAAAAAATAATACATCATGATCAAGTGGGATTCATCCCAGAATCTCAAGGATGGTTCAACATACGTAAAACGGTTAATGTAATACACCATATCAACAAAACAAAGAACAAAAACCACATGATCTTATCAATAGACGCAGAAAAGGCTTTTGATAAAATACAACACAATTTTATGTTTAAGACTCTCAACAAAATGGGTATAGAAGGAAAATATCTCAACATGATAAAGGCCATATATGATAAACCATCAGCTAACATCATATTAAATGGCACTAAACTGAAGGCTTTCCCCCTTAAATCAGGAACAAGATAGGGTTGTCCACTCTCTCCACTCTTATTTAATGTGGTACTAGAGGTTCTAGCCAGAGCAATCAGACAAGACAAAGAAATAAAAGGCATCCATATCAGAAAAGAAGAAGTAAAGGTATCACTTTTTGCAGACGATATGATCCTATACATTGAAAACCCCAAAGAATCCACAAAAAGACTACTAGAAACAATAAGCCAATACAGTAAGGTCGCAGGATACAAAATTAACATACAGAAGTCAATAGCCTTTCTATATGTCAACAATGAAACAATTGAGAACGAACTCAAAAGAATAATCCCCTTCATGATTGCAACAAAAAAATAAAATACTTAGGAATAAACATAACAAAGAATGTAAAGGACTTATATAATGAAAACTATAAACCATTGTTAAGGGAAATCGAAAAAGATATAATGAGATGGAAGAATATACCTTGTTCTTGGCTAGGAAGAATAAATATAATCAAGATGGCTATATTACCCAAAGCAATATACAAATTTAATGCAATTCCCATCAAACTTCCAATGACGGTTTTTAAAGAAATGGAGCAAAAAATCATCAGATTTATATGGAACTATAAAAAACCCCGAATAGCCAAAGCAATCCTAAAGAAAAAGAATGAAGCTGGGGGCATTACAATACCTGACTTCAAACTATATTATAGGGCCACGACAATCAAAACAGCATGGTATTGGCAGAAAAACAGACACTCAGACCAATGGAACAGAATAGAAAGTCCAGAAATAAAACCACATATATATAGTCAAATAATTTTTGATAAAGGGGCCAACAACACACAATGGAGAAAAGAAAGCCTCTTCAATAAATGGTGTTGGGAAAACTGGAAAGCCACATGCAAAAGAATGAAACTGGACTACAGTCTCTCCCCCTGTACAAAAATTAACTCAAAATGGATCAAAGATCTAAACATAAGACCTGAAACAATTAAGTACATAGAAGAAGACATAGGTACTAAACTCATGGATCTGGGTTTTAAAGAGCATTTTATGAATTTGACTCCACAGGCAAGAGAAGTGAAGGCAAAAATTAATGAATGGGACTACATCAGACTAAGAAGTTTTTGCTCAGCAAGAGAAACTGATAACAAAATAAACAGAAAGCCAACTAAATGGGAAATGATATTTTCAAACAACAGCTCAGATAAGGGCCTAATATCCAAAATATACAAAGAACTCATAAAACTCAACAACAAACAAACAAACAATCCAATAAAAAAATGGGAAGAGGATATGAACAGACACTTCTCCCAGGAAGAAATACAAATGGCCAACAGATATATGAAAAGATGCTCATCTTCTTTAGCTATTAGAGAAATGCAAATCAAAACTGCAATGAGATACCACCTCACACCTGTTCGATTAGCTATTATTAGCAAGACAGGTAACAGCAAATGTTGGAGAGGCTGTGGAGAAAAAGGAACCCTCATCCACTGTTAGTGGGAATGTAAAGTAGTACAACCATTATGGAAGAAAGTATGGTGGTTCCTCAAAAAACTGAAAATAGAACTACCTTATGACCCAGCAATCCCTCTACTGGGTATATACCTAAAAAACTCAGAAACATTGATACATAAAGACACATGCAGCCCCATGTTTATTGCAGCATTGTTCACAGTGGCCAGGACATGGAAACAACCAAAAAGCCCGTCAATAGATGACTGGATAAGAAGATGTGGCACATATACACTATGGAATACTACTCAGCCATAAGAAATGATGACATCGGAACATTTACAGCAAAATGGTGGGATCTTGATAACATGATACGAAGCGAAATAAGTAAATCAGAATAAAACAGGAACTGCATTATTCCATATGTAGGTAGGACATAAAAGTGAAACTAAGAGACATTGATGGGAGTGTGGTGGTTACGGGGGAAAGGGGGGAATGGGAGAGGGAAAGGGGGAGGGGGAGGGGCACAAAGAAAACAAGATAGAAGGTGACAGAGGACAATATGACTTTGGGTGGTGGGTATGCAACATAATTGAACGACAAGACAACCTGGACTTGTTATCTTTGAATATATGTATCCTGATTTATTGATGTCACCCCATTAAAAAAATAAAATTATTAAAATTAAAAAAAAAGAAATGCTTGTTTTCATATTCTTTAAATTTGAATATTACTGCACTTGATACACCGATTCTAAAAACAAAAAGTAAAATTAATTTAAATTTTGCTTTACTTATTACTATGTCAATGTTACTCTTGTATCTTCAATGCTATCAAAATTAAAGAACTAGAAAATAATATAACCACCAAAGAAAAAAAACAAACAAATGTTGCTGATGATTGTTAGGATTCTAGTTTTTGAAAATCTTTTACAAAAATAAATATTTTTATTAATAATTATATATGTTTATATTTTATAACATATTTTAGACATCTATGATTGTCAATTTGTTTTATGTTTCAAAACATTAGATGTTATACAATAACTTATTAAATGTAAAGGGAAAAAAAGTACATTTCAACTTTTTCCCGGAAAGGAGTAATTTCATATTTTTCAGGTGTATGTAAAACAATCACAAGATTAATTTCCCGGCCCTGGCCGGTTGGCTCAGCGGTAGAGCGTCAGCCTGGCGTGCGGGGGACCCGGGTTTGATTCCCGGCCAGGGCACACAGGAGAACCGCCCATTTGCTTCTCCACCCCCACGCCTTCCTTCCTCTTTGTCTCTCTCTTCCCCTCCTGCAGCCAAGGGTCCATTGGAGCAAAGATGGCCCGGGCGCTGGGGATGGCTCCTTGGCCTCTGCCCCAGGCGCTAGAGTGGCTCTGGTCGTGACAGAGCGACGCCCCAGAGGGGCAGAGCATCGCCCCCTGGTGGGCAGAGCGTCACCCCTGGTGGGCGTGCCGGGTGGGCCCCGGTCGGGCACATGCGGGAGTCTGTCTGACTGTCTCACCCCGTTTCCAGCTTCAGAAAAATACAAAAAAAAAAAAAAAAAGATTAATTTCCGCACTTCATCTTAGCTCAGGAAAATAATTGTGTTATTTTTTTTAACTTTTTTTCACCATAACATATTGTGCTTTATTAAAACTTAAAAAATAATGTGTTTAGTTTCCTAATATATGTCATATTCATTTAAAACTCATTTTTACTAAATTTTTAAAATTTCAACAAACCGACACATTTGTTTTTAAAAAACAGGGTGGTTGGAAAGTATAAGTATTTGCATAATATATGTATCTCAAATGTCAGTCTAGACATATATTATAAAGTGTGATGGTTATAGAAGATTATTTAATAGAAACCATCACAGAGCCTCCTTATCAAATAATTGACCAATGTGATACACGGTCCTGGTATTTTAGAAGCCATTGATAAAATGTTAATAGCTATAGACACAACGCAAACTATTTTATTATCATTTAATTGACTTCTGAATATAGCATGAGATGCTGAGAGTAAAATGGAGTAGAGACTATATTAAAAGCCTAAATTTTTAATGATCTTTATATAAAATAACTAATTAAATACATTCACTGCAAAGTTAATGTTGAAGGCTCAATGTAAATGTTGGAAAATAGAGCTTAGAACGTCCTAATTAAAAACTTTTTAAGTTGCAGCCATAACTTTAGTAGAAAGTTTAATTTTTTAGAGTATTTTAGGGAACAAAAATTCTGGTTTTACACACACACACACGAGTCAAAACATATACATCTTACTGATAACTTGGGTTTCTCATATCCATATGACCTTATTACTAAAGAAAATTTATTAGAAAAATTAAACAATTATATAAACAGGAAACTCATTTTCACAAGGAAAATTGGTGGCGAGATTAATATCAAGCTTTACCTATGTATGAGGTAACACTTTTTGCGAAAGAATTAAATTATAATTTAGATTAGTTTTGTGGCTCATATGCAAAGCCTTAATCCTCAAATATGTTATGCCTTTTCTGTATCTGAAGGTTTATGTTATCATTCTTGATAGCAAGTGACTGGGAACTCTGCAATGTAGTGAGGAGAGATCCATTTCAAATGAGCTAAAGCGAAGGGCAGAAGGGTCTGGTCCTGATCCTATGTCCAGGATGTTGTTCAGCCTCAGAAATCCAAAATCACATCCTTGAACGCCAATGGGACACTCCCTTTCACATCTCTGACTCTGTTTGCTTTAGTGTTACTTAAGCTTCCTCTACCTAGAATGAAAACATAACTTTTGCCAGTTTATAAGTTTAGATTTTGTAGTTTGAATAACCAATAAGAAGAATAATAGCATGCTCTTATTCCAAGTTTAGAAAGCTCATAAAAAGGATTCAATACCCCCTATAGGACTAACGCCCACCACTCTCTTTGGTCATAAAACTAACTGTGCCTCAGGAGAGGTGGTGAGCATCTAACTGACTAGGGAACGGGTCATATTATACCAAAACTTGTAATCCACATGAAAATCATGTGATTGAGAAAGAGGTAGAGCCTAGAAAAGAGGTCACAGTATCAGAAAGTTCAACAGTTAAAGGAAAACTTGGAAATTTAAAATTAATATGTTTCAGTTGCCCATTCAGTTGCCATTTTTAAATAGAAAATTTCTGACAAATAGTTCCCCAACTATGTCTGAATCATTTCCATGAGGAAGAATTTGTTAGTTTTATAACTGAGTCCAAATCTTGGGTCTACCTCATATTTCATATTTGACATTTCACAAAAGTTTAACCTACATAATCTCGATTTCCTCACTATAGTGTGGGTTGACTGTATCTTGCTCCTAGAAGTGCTATAATGATTAAGTAGAATATGGCAGAGTAGGAAGCCCTTATAGGGATAAATTTTCTAAATATGTTAGTTTTTATCCTGTCAGGAAGCCCTTTCATATCAAACTATCTTGATATTTCATTTACTCTCTTATTTCTGTCATGAAGATCTATGCAAATTACATTAAACTTCTCTTCTACATAAGTATACTTCAAATGTTTGAAGATAATTAATATGTTCTCTTTAAATATACTTGGTACTTTTGAACCTTATGCAGAATTTGATCTGCATGTAAAATTTTTACCTTGCGGTATTTGACCTCTTATTTCATTCTGTCAGAATCTTAGCTATGAAGTCTGGAATGCAGACACTGCCCATTTCAGCTTCACAGGCCTCATAATTATAACCTCTGTTTCTTCATTAAATTCAGGATTAATAAATACTTAGAAGTGTAGAATGCGAACAGACTCTGATGTTCTCACTATAAAACTTTATCAAGGTTGACATTAATCAGCAGACTTTGTATAAATATATACAACAATCTATCAATTCACTCATTTGCTTTATATTCTAACATACATCTTTGCATCTTGTCCAAGAGTTGTAATAAAAATTTTATCAGGCCCTGGCTGGTTGGCTCAGTGGATATAGAGCATCGGTTTGGCTTGTGGACATCCTGGGTTCAACACCCCAACAAGGCACACATGAGAAGCAATCATCTTCTTCTCTTCCCTTCCTGCAGTCAATGACTCGATTGGTTTGAGCATCAGTCTGAGGCACTGAATATAGCTCACTTGGTCCCAGCATCAGCCTCAGGTGCTGAAGATAGCTTGGTTGATTAAAGCACTGGCCCCAGATGGGGTTGCTGGGTCCATCCCTATCAGGCCACATGTAGGTATCTGTTTCACTATCTCCCTTCTTCTCACTTAAAAAAAAAAAAAACCCAAAAAAATCTTCATTAGTTTTTTTCCTGCACACAAGACTTACAGGAGAGCAAATTTAGTGTCAATAAAGCTGACTATAAATTTAGGCAAGTCCCTTAACATCTCAGGAATTCAGTCTTAAAAGAATAATAATGAATGAATTATTTGCTTAATAATCAGAATTGTGTTGAATATCATACATAAAAGTACTTTTTATCAAGAGCTTAAAGAAAGATAAAGCAGTATTGCTACCATGCTAATTCCATTAATCTTGTATGAATAACTACCAAAAAAGATCAATAAGGTCCTTTTGCCCTAAACCATACTCACTGAATTCATGTTGTATCCCAGTAAACAACTCTTTATTGTCTATTTCTTCCTACAATCTGTTTACTTCCTTCTGAATTCTGTAGAGAATTAGTAATACTAAATATTGAATGATAATATTTTTGTCGTAGAAACTATGTTGTAAATGACACTTAAGTTCACAAGTTAGCCTTGGAGGCCTAATTTTCCATAATGTAGGTATTTTTTACCTTTGTTATATACAGTATTAAGATGCCTTGAAGTGCTTAAAAGATTGTACTGATCAAGTAACTGAATGTCAAATAGTTGAATCATTGTCTCTATGGAGATAATTTTTAAAGCTCTCAAGATTGTTTCCTATGTGCAGCCAGACTGGAAAACTACTGACACCACCATTTTCTAGGCTCTAATGCTCAAATGGTGAGAACATTCTTTTTTTTTTTTTTTTTTTGTATTTTTCTGAAGCTGGAAACGGGGAGAGACAGACAGACTCCTGCATGCGCCCGACCGGGATCCACCCAGCACGCCCACCAGGGGCGACGCTCTGCCCACCAGGGGGCGATGCTCTGCCCCTCTGGGGCGTCGCTCTGCCGCCACCAGAGCCACTCTAGAGCCTGGGGCAGAGGCCAAGGAGCCATCACCAGCGCCCGGGCCATCTTTGCTCCAATGGAGCCTTGGCTGCGGGAGGGGAAGAGAGAGACAGAGAGGAAGGAGGGGCGGGGGTGGAGAAGCAAATGGGCGCTTCTCATGTGTGCCCTGGCCGGGAATCGAACCCGGGTGCCCCGCACGCCAGGCGGACGCTCTACCGCTGAGCCAACCGGCCAGGGCTGGTGAGAACATTCTTTACAGACGTCAGTGAGTATATTTATTGGGACAAGTCTGTCTTTGACTTTTAACCACTTTTTTTCCAAACTTTCCTTTCCCCTAGCCTTGGTGGTGGTACTCAATCCAGATAAACAGTTTTCATGCCTTTTCACAATCTGGCTTTTTTTTATTTCTACAGGTAATGACTCTTCAGCAAAAAACTTGTTTTATTCTTTCTCCTCCATGTTTAACATTTCTATTCCTTCTGTTGGGTATTAGCTCCGGCTGGGATTCTTGCAGGTATAATCTGAAACCTACCTGGTTGAGAGAAAAGCAGAAAGAGACCAAAGAAAAACGTCAGACCACTCCAATTGGTAGGTGACATGTTTAAAACACAAGGGGATTTACTCACAAGGTTTATTCCACTGGCCACGACGAGAGTATGTCTCCACACGCACCTGCTCCATCTTAACAGTTTATATAGCGGCCTTGACCTGAGGCAGCCAGGGAGATTCGGAGCCCTGGTGCCAACCAATCAATGAAGAACATAACCCTAAAAGACACACCTGGAAAGTTGATACATATTTTATTGAAATCCTCCCCTGAGACCTTCCCTGAAATCGACACCTTTAAAGTCCCTTGTGACTGAAGTCTCAGGGTGCTCTCCCTTATGGGAAAGCTTGTGCTTTCCTTTCTCTCTTTCCCCCTTCTTCCTCACCAGGCGCATTTCCTTAACCGCTCTGTTCCTTCTAAGCTCTAAGGGACCCATGAGACTTGCAACCAGGGGGGAACCAGTGGCAGCGGCAGCTTGTCCCAGACTAACCCCCTGAACCTGTCTCCAAGGCCTCCTTTCCTCTGACTTTCTTCCTGCACAGCCAGTAATTCTTTCTCTGCTTGCTGCATTTTAGCTCTTGATTGAACTCTCTCTCTCAAGAAGACAGGAATCAAGGTCCCACCACTCTCGCTGTAACAGTTGTAGACAAATAAACAAGCAAAGAGTCAGAAAGCACAAGAAAACTGCCAGCTGCCAGCCATTGAAATTTGTTTTTCTAATTCTCTATAGTTCCTAAATCTCAACTTATTCTAAGATTCATTGTGAATTCCTTTGACTGTCTCCTGTTTAAATGTCTGTCAAAATACCCTTTAGAATGATCTGGAAATGTTGCTTAAATTTGCTTTCTTAGCCTGTGTGTGTGTGTGTGTGTGTGTGTGTGTGTGTTTACCTAAATAGTATACAATCTGTGGGCCCAGAGAAGAAAGAGTCATTTGACATGAGCCCCAAGAAGGAATTTATCTGCTTACATGGAACCCTCATGGTTACTTGAGGGCCCAAATGTTGTGTATAATAAGAATCTTAGCAACTATTTGCTGACAGGAACTTCTCACATACTCTTTATATGGTAGGAATACCGACAGACTAACCTCTTGACTCCCTGTGAGATAGGATATGTGGTAAAATGGCTGTAACCTATAAGGGCTACAAAGACTATCAAGGAGATAGTAAAACCAATTCTGAAAGGATTTATGACTTAAACCTAACAGAAGACCAGCTCAATTTAACATGGCAACTAATTTCACCCTGCAGTAACCCCTAGCCTCATTATACTCATTATAACACATTTGCATTCTAAATGACACACCCCAGTGCCTCCACGATCAAAAACCAAAAGCCCCCTTAAGGATACAAAGTGGCCAACTGGGCTCTTCCAAGAAGACTTCCCCCTTCTCCCAGAAAAATCCTGAATACCCCTCCCTCTTATTGAATGCCCCACTGCTTGATTAAAGGAGCCTCAATAAAAGAAGTAAATCCCATTAGGGGAGGGACCCCTCTTTCTGTGGAGTAGCCCACTCTCTGTCTCATCATTTCACTAATAAACTCACTTTGCTTTAACCTCCGTGGTGGCTCACGTTTGAATTCTTTCCTGAGCAAAGCCAAGAACTCGCAGCAGGTTGAGGACCCTCAGGTCGCCAGACCCTTGGAACATCTGCTGCAGTACAGGAGGCTCACTTGGCTGTTTACACCATCTAGGACGTAGGTAAACCACGGCAGGGAAACCCTGGTTTGGGCTTTTTTAACGATGGACTGAGACCTGCTCCATCCAATCAGAGCTGCACACTTTGCATACTGCTCCATCCAATCAGAGCTGCACACTTTGCATACTGCTCCATCCAATCAGAGCTGCACACTTTGCATACCTCATTTATACAACACGGACCAAATTGAGAGCCTAGGCAAATGATTCACTGTAAAAAGCGGCCTCCACTTTGTCTCCGTGGAGCAGAATTTAGGTTGTTATCTGAAGTTCTGTCTCCTGGGCTGCAGCTCTTTTTGATCAAATAAATGCTGATTTTTCTTTATTACCATCTACAAAGATCACATACAGATCTTTTTGCTTATTTAATTTAAGCTTTCATTTTTCAAATTCTGCTCAGAATCTAAATAAGATTTGAAACTGGGCAGTGCTAGTTTCCCTCCAAAGAAATATAATCACAGATTTTCTATGGTAAAAGCAAAGTTTGCCATCACTTCAAAGGCAGAAAGAGAAGAAAACGATACAATAGCTCCTTTGGGCAAGTGAGTTTATAAAATTTGTATTTTTTGAGTTTACTCACTGTAAGTGTTAAAAAGGGTGCTGGGCAGCACCAGGTATGTGGGTCTGTGAAACTGCAAATGACCTTCCTGCTTGGGAAGGATCCTGGTTATGCTGATGTTTGCTGGAGGATGGGTTTTGGTGCCAGAAAGTTAAGAGAAAAGAAGGAGAAGGTGGGGGGGGATGCCATGTTTGCAGAGTGAGAACAGAGAGAATGAAGGTGTGCAGATGGGGAACCAGAGCTGATGGGCTTTTGCGAGCTCTGCTGAGACGGGTGGGGCCTTTGATTCTAGGAGAAACTGGAGAAGATTCTTGTGGTTGTGGAACCGGAGAAAGGGTCAGGGCCTTGTGAGCTCTGAATGAAGGAACAGGGAAGTTTGTTTGCTTGTTGTCTGGTGTGAGACTTTAATAAAGGAATGGCTCACCATTTTTGGGCTCCACTTGTTTCTTTACCGTCTGTTCGAATCTAATAAGAACCTGCATGTGGATGGCCATGGCCACGATGCCCATGGCTACTGGCCATACAATCTCTTTTAATGTTCATTGTAGAAAATTAGTTTTGTTTTATGATGGCCGTGATTACTGGCCATACAATCTCTTTTAATGTTCACTGTAGAAAATTAGTTTTGTCTTTTTGGAACATTGACATTCAAACTTTCTTTAAATACCTACACCTATCTAGATATTAACAATCCATTAAGTTTCCATAAAACATCTACGCCTAAATACCATGAAAATGCTTTGTATGCACATTTCACTGGCATTTTTACCTCTTTGAGGTTATAAATACCACAGGTTGTTGGCTTTTATGAGCAAAATAAATGACACAATTCTATGATTTTAAAAATGAGGGGCGTGATAGATAGAGAATAATATGTAGTCTTCATTTGCAGGCTTTAACTTCTAAGATGTGTTTTATTATAATTTACAATCAAAAGCGTTTGTCCTGAACAGTTTTTCCATGCTGAGATATGCTAATGGAATAACATTACTAAATAAAAACCACTTATCACATATTAATAATTTAAGTAGCCCACTCCAGGGGTTGGTCATAGAAACTATTTGCCACCACAGGAGCAAGAGAAAATAGCAGAAAGGACAAAAAGAAATACAGCATGCAGATGCCCCATTCACTCAAGCAAATTTGTTTTGTGTTTGTTTATGCCAGAGTGAAATGCAAATTTCCAAATGTCATATGAAATTCTTGCTCTGGTTCCATTGGATCAGATCTCAGAACATTTTAAAATAGTGCCATAACTAAATTTTACTTAAACTTATGTATTTTAACCAAAATATCTAAGTAATGTGTGTATTATTTTTCTTCAAAAACAATTACAGGTAGTGTATGTGACCTTAAGAATAATAAAAGATTAAACATGCATGTATGCGTATGTATGTACACACACACACACACACACAGAATCACAGAGGAGACTGAAGCTGGCTCCCCCACTCATGCTCTGTCATTTCATTTCACAAGAACAACCGTCAGTTCCTAGCCTGACTTGGTTCTTTTTCATACTAACAGGTGGTCACAAGCCATGTGGAAAATACATTTATTACGTTGTTAGGATGAATTTATCCCAATTTTAAATTAGAAGTATTTTCAACATTTTAAGTATGATTTCTGAGAACATAACATAAGTTTAGTAAAATATTTCTGTATACCCAAGAAAATATTAGAAAATCATGCTTTTATTTCCCATACAGATATATAAAATATTTTTTCAAAGACTCTACTAAGAATACTGAACATATTTTTAAACAGATTCAAACAATCTCATATATTTAATTTTTAATAATCTCTTTTAGATTTTATTTATTAATTTTTAGGAGAGGAGAGGAGAGAGAGAGAGAGAAAACAGGGGAGAAGAGCAGGAAGCATCAACTCCCATGTATGCCTTGACCAGGCAAGTCCAGGGTCTTGAACAGGTGACCTCAGCATTCCCGGTTGATAATTTATCCACTGAACCTCCACAAGTCAGGACCCATATATTTAATTTGACTGAGTTCTATATTATCTTTTAGCCATAGATTTAAAATTCCCCAAAACATGTCAAAATTCCAATGTCCCTTTAAATTGCCTGAGCATCAGTTTACATATTATTTTATCTTAAATTAAAAAATAATTTCTAACTTCCCTGTGGAAATTGAAAAGGCTTATATTTTATTTCTATAATATAATATGAAGTGTAAAAAGCTAGATGTACTTGAGCTCAAATTCCTATAACCATCCTTCCAAAACCCAAAAGGAGACATAAAACGAGAGTCTTGATTAAATCTGGTGCCTTAGCTTAGAGTGCGTAGTGTTGAGTACAGTATACCCTTAGTGCTCAGCTTTTTATCTTGTATTGCATCCTGCTTGCGCTAGATCAGGTGAGTTATTCCCAAATACTTTGCCTAAGTTTGATCACATGTTCATTACTAGTTTTTTTAAATTTTTTAATGTTTATTATGCTGATTTTAGAAAGAAAAGAAGGGGGAGAGAGAGATAAGAACATTGATCTGTTCCTGTATATAGTCTGACCAAGGATCAAACTGGCAACCTCTGTATCTCTGGATGACACTCTAACCAACCATCATCCAGCCAGGGCTATCAGTTGTTCTTTATTTTATTTTATTTTTATTTATTTATTTATTTTTATTAAGTGAGAGGAGGGGAGGCAGAGAGACAGACTCCCACATAGCTCCAACTGGGATCCACCCGGCAAAACCCATGGGTGGGAGTGGATGCTCTGCCCATCTGGGGCAATTGCTCCATTGCTCAGCAACTGAGCTATTTTAGTGCCTAAATAAAGGCACTAAATAAGTAGGCCATGGAGCCTACTTAATAAAGGAGGCCATGGAGCCAGTCTCAGCACCAGGGTCCAATATGCTTGAGCCAATCGAGCCATGTCTTTAGGACCGGTAGAGAGAGAAAGAGAAGGGGAAGGGGAGAGGGGGAAGACACAGATGGTCACTTCTCCTGTGTGCCCTGAATGAGAATTGAACCCAGGACATCCACATGCCAGAAGACGCTCTATCACTGAGCCATTCGGCCAGGGTCTCGTTATTCTTTCATTTGCTAAAGTTATCAGTGACTGGATATCATGAGCCTAATAGTGTCCCTGCCTCCATCTCAGGCTTATCTGGTACTTCAAAATGTAAACTTGTTTGGAAATATCATCTTTGCTAATGTAATCCAGTATAAGGCCATACTAGATTACAGCAAGTCCTAAATCAAATGACTGGTAGGTTTATAAGAATAGGAGGAAACACATAGAGATACACATAGGAATGAAAGGCTTGTGATGACCACAGAAATTCAAGTGATGTATCTACAAGCCAAAGAATGCCAAGGATTGTTGGCAACAACAGATGCTAGAAGTGAGGAGTTGAACAGATTCTTATTGAGAGCACCCAGGAGGCGTCAGTCCTGCCTACACCTTAACTTTAGACTTTTGCTTCCTGAACTATGAGAGAATAAATTTCTCTTGTTTTATGCCACTCAGTTTGTGGTAATTTGTTATGTTAGCCCTTGGAGTCTTTCATTATAGCTTAGTGCTTTCTCCCATGCTTAACATAATCAGTCCACTAATTTATGCATGACTCTATGATTCCTATGGTTGGTCCAACTATAGTCAGAGGATTTACTGTGAATAGGAAGTGTAAGCTTCAGATTCTCTATAATACATAATACAACAGTTTCTCCCAAGGTTCTACATTAATAGACATTCCCTTAAAATTAATTTATTTTTATCAAAGAGGCTCCACAAAAAGTATGAATTCCAGTACCTCCAAACTTTGGTTTACACTCGATTAAAGAAGTTTCTGAGCACTTAGTAGAAGGTCAATAATTAATCACTGAATGAATAAATACATATATTTATATGATATCCTTTAAACTTAATCAGCTGAGAAGTAAAATTTAAAACTTAAGTTAAACACTTTGAATTGCCTTTAGCACCATCTTTCTTTTCTATTAAAAAGCAGGAGAGGTACTCACAGGTAAGTATTCTATCATTATTCGGCAATTGTAATAAGAGAATTGGGAGCAATCAATAGCAGCAAATATTAAATTCAAGGTAAACATGAATGTTAAAATATTAAAATACATTCTTAATAAATTTACCTTAAACCAGATTTGAGAAAGGCATATAATTTCTTTTGAAAAGATATTTGAAAGACTTCATTGATTAAATGAAATTTAACCCAGAACAGAATACAATTTTTAACAGTTATCTGTTTGAAAATATCTGCTGTCAAGTTTTCTTCTCTTTAACATTAAAACTACTAGAATACTATGTAAACAAATATATCACATATGTCAATTTTCATTATTTGTGGTAGCTGTGTTTTATAAAAGTGTCCTAAATTTCAATAATAAATAATAAATTACTACCCGAAAGTTTCTGATCAGTGTTTATCAACTGGTCAATATGTAACTTGGTTTCAAAGATGTACAACTTAAACACACATTGTTGATTCATTAACATTGAACTCATGACCAACAGCACTATTACCCATGCCTAAAGGAAGCTTTTCTCAGACACGTTTCATTGTTTTGTTTTGTTTTTCCAAAGGCACATCACAGTGTATTTGTGCTAGGGAACACAAGACAGCACTGAAGCACTATGCTTGAGGACCATTTTAAACAGGGAAATCAATAACAATAACCACAAAAATGTAAAAAAGAAAACAAGTTCGTTAATAGACCCCATAAATGGCACTTGTTTATTGTGTGAGAGCTAGAACAAGAAGCAGGGTGTTACCTTGTTCAATAATATGCACATTTGACAACTCACATTTCTCACATGTTCATGAATGATGATGAAAGTGCCTCAAGTGTTGATTTTGGAGTTATAAATACATTTTCAGGAGGTGAATTTGCAAACACAGAATCTGTGCTTAATAAAAATTGATTGCCTTATTATTTTAAAATAAATCACTCTCCTTTTTGTTTTCATATTCTGTGATAACTAATTTTAACATCTCTACTTTTCTTAATTTTTTCATTTGCCCCCATTCCCTTCTATGCTTTTTATGCTGCATTTTACCATTTTAAATATATAGGTCCAACGCTACATTTCTTTTTGCTCACCATGGAATTCTATATGAATAGTCTATTAACATTTTAATGTTGGTTTATTATTTTTTTAAAAGCTGAAATTTCTCCTAAATTCACTATTTATTTAATGACATTGTGATGGTTAATTTTATGTATTCAGTAGACTAAACCATTAGGTCTGAGAGTGTCTGTGGGGTGTTATTGGATAAGATTAACATTTGAAACAATAAACTGAGTAAAACAGTTGCCTTCCTTAATGTGGGTGGCTGCATTCAATTCACTTATCACCTGAATCAAGTAAAAAAGATTGAATATGCAAGAAATTTGCTTACCTTACTGAGGTAGAATGTATTCTCCTGCCCTTGGTCTAGAACTTAAACACCATCAGCTCTCCTTATTCTCAGGACTTTGAATTTAGACTGGATCTACACCCCTAGCTTTTTTAGGTCACCAGCTTATTGAGTGTAAATTTATCTATCTATCATATATCTGTTTATCTCTCTATCTGTATATCTATCATCTATAACTATATCCATATTGACATCTATCTCCTATTGTTTTTATTTCTATGAAGACTTGACTAATGTAGACATGATTATCCTTAGACTCATCTATATTTGGATTTATCTTCTATTATTTTCTTCTTCCTCTCACACACAATGACATTAATATCAAGCCTTCTCATTTTTCTCTTCCATTAAACATCCCTTGATCCTTATCTTAGTACTCCAACTAGTCTCTCTTCTTTCGATATCCTGAACGGAATAGTAGCTGTGAAAGCAATAATTTATTTAAAATAGAAGCCTTCAAAATAATGATTTATAGAAGTATGTAATCTAATGATACTAAATGTAAGAAAGTTGCACATTAAGTGATATATACAACAATTCTAATAAAATTTCAAATAGCAGGCAAACAAAGAAAGGAAGAAAAATAAGGTAAGTCCCCATTATAAATAGTGGGGTTAAGTTAGATATTTAAAGATTTATAATATTTAAATGCTAGAGAAGAATGAGAATATGAGCGTAGATCCAGAGTAGAAATGTCAAGAGAATATTCACTTGGGTGTAACTTGTAAGAGAAAAGTGGAGGTTTGCTTTGAATTATAATTGATTTTAACTTGTTAAGAGTAGAAATGGCCAGTTAATAATTTTGCATAAAACCTAACAGTAAGTGTGATATGATAAAATTGGTCGTTGTATATATATTAGAACCGGTTACCTCATAAAAGTATGGTTGAATAGTTGTCTGGCAGGAGTATAGAAGTTTGTTTGGAGGGAGGAAAACTTTAAAAAAGAGCTTCAAAGGAGCTAGTCAAAAGCTTGCTGAACTGAGTACCAAGTGATGGGATCTTGGATTAGAAAGCTAGTAAAGGAGGAAAAAAGAATATAAAGTAATCTATAATTTTATCTTAATTGCTTCCGGATGGTATCCATTACAACAAAGTTTTTAAAAAATCAGATACTACCCAAGAACAATAGTTCTCAACAGGCACTGCACATGCCTTCATAGGTGGATTCTGAAAATATCTGAGGGGAATTTTTGCATAGCACAATGACTGACTGACTGGAGAGATGCCCAATGTCCTCTCGTTACAAGGGTAGGCACATACAACAGGGTTGCTATACCCCGAGTGTAAATAGTGCTCCAGTTGAAAAGCACTGACTAGAGGGTTCTAAATTTGAAATATATAGGTGAGTTTGGTAATCCAGGGAAACCCTGAAAATCAGAATATGTTACTAGCCTCTTTCTATTAGGAACCACCAGCAGCGTCTTTATGAATATGTTAGGAAGTACTAATTCAAGCACAATGGTCTTTAGGTGTTAGTACATATAACTCAGTGATATTTGGGAATGCTGACTAGTATAATAATAAATGACTACTGAGGAAATTACCTAAAGTAAACAGAGAATATTTGGCCATAGAATTTGAGGTAATTTTACTGGACCCATAGTATTCATGTGTCAAGTAGTATTGTGTTGCATATCCAAATTTTAGCCTGCCCCCGAATCACCAGGTAGGCTCGTTAATGTATACATTACTCGAGTTTTTGATTGTATAGTAGGTCCAGGGCAGGGTTGAGAATTCCCATTTCTAACAAGTTCCAAGGTTTTGCTAGGCACTATTTGTATTGTGGGGTTGGGTGGGCAATGGAACAGCAATGAAAACAGCCTATAGAAAGTCTTTCCTTGCCTGTGTTACATGACTAGATGGAAGAGGGGTGACACTGAGAAAATTCTGAGAAAATATTGTCATATGGGGGTTATAAAATCTTTTGAAGCTTTTTATTCTTTTCTCTTGGACATCGACTATGACATTACTTGATTCATAAGTGTTATTGTGGCCAAGAAAACCACCTCAAATTATTATGGACAAATGTTTTCTGTTTCCTTTAAATAATCTCCTTTGTAGCTATGTATTATTATGAGCATTAGTCAGAAATATATTTTTTATTTTTATTTATTTTTTTAAATTAATTTTAATGGGGTGACATTGATCAATCAGGGTACATAGGGTCAGAGAAAACATCTCCAGGTTATTTAGACATTTGATTATGTTTCATACCCATCACCCAAAGTCAAATTGCCTCCCATCAAACTAGCATTAGTCAGAAATCTTAATGCTGTATATGCCGAAAGAAAGCAGTCTTGAAATATTAGTGGCTCATGTTTATGTCTCCCTCAGGTGGACATAACCAAAGACCATCCAATGGAAAACAAGCCAAAGCTACTTAGAGAGAGCTTTTTATAGAACAAGAGACAGCCATAATGATTTGTGTTTGAAAACAGGCAGAGGAGAACGCTTTCCACTGAAAAAGCTTTACAGTGAGAAAAAAGGGAAGTTCAAATACACTCTGATTGGAAGCCATGGGCAGGGGGAAGTTAAGGAGGTTAACCTGCAGTAGGCATTCTGTGTGATGAATTAGGGCAGCCTATTTGGCTTCCTCTGGTTCCACTAAATTGGAAGTGGGATAAAAATCTGGGACTCTATCTACTATGAATCAAGTCCTCATTATTTGGGGCTAATTGCCACAGGGGTTGTGGTTTGGCATCTTAGGCAGTTTGTAGGCCAAAGGGGTGTTTTTTTTTAGATGATCTGGCTGGGGTTCATTTATCTGTTCAGTCTTTTATTTCCATCACCTGTCAGCAGCTACTGGCTTAAGCCTTACGTGTGTTAGGAGCCCAAGACATGTTTTATGAGTAAGTAAAGAGATTAATGAATATTATCTAAGCCATTAAGGTAATAGAGGAAGGAAATGGGTTGAAAATAGTTCAGTGAACTATCTCTGGAAGAAATGTCACTATAAAGAACGTAAGTAAAGTGATAAATGTAAGTAAAGTGATGGATACACCTAGATTTAGAAGTCCATATGAATATACAATTAGTGGGAGATCTAGTTTCAATTGTAGTTTATATAAGATGTAATAATATTGAAAAGGCCTTCTCTTGTACTTAATAAAATTTCCATTTTATTTGAAAACTGGAGAGATATTCAACCAGTTGAGAAGTGAGATGGTTATTCAGGCACCTTTCAGTGTCAGGTTCACACGTGTATACTCTACTAAGGCTGAGACTCTGCAAATGCATCTTTCTCCTTTGCTAGAAAGTTTCTTGTTATATTTTACAAACATAGGAACCTAAAGAAAACCGGACAGATGATGGAGAATATAACCAGAGTTTCCAAAGTCACTTTCAGTTAATTCATTAGAGCGGGTCAAGGAACTCCAAGAACTTTCTACTGATTGGGTCACTGGATTATAATAAAAGCATAGAACTGAAGAAGAACCGGGCCAGGCAGGTGGTTAGGGGTGTGGAATTTCCATGCTTTTGCCAAGCATCTTTATGTACTCACAAATATGGAAGATTTCTAAACCTTATTTTTGGATGGCTTTCATTACAGTCACGATTGGTTAAATCCTTCACAATTGGTGATTGAATTCAATCTGTAGTCTGTATCTTCTTCTAGGAGCTCAGGAGGTGGTGGGATTCAAAGTTCCAACCTCTAATCACATGTTTGGCTCTACTGGAAACCAGCTCCTGTTTTTAGGTGATTTCCAAAATTTGTCTCATTAACAAAACAAAATATACCTTTATTATTCTTTTCACCCCTATGAAATTCCAAAGGTTTTGAAGCTATGCGCTTCAAAATGGGCAAAAACAATGGGCAAAATCCAAATGTATATACATATTGGGTAAAATCTAATTGTAATATTACAATATAATGTATACATATATAATATCAATGAGATATTAAAATATATAATATTGATTCCAATTACATATTTCCATTATGATTGAATTCTGTTCTTGCTGGAAACATGCTTTATTTATCTGTTCCTGCAACACTGTCTGACATGTAGCTGATATTTTAAAGTGTCAGATTAATGAGTAATAATAAAATACCAAAAGGTTAGTTTTTTTATGACCACTGGATTGTATACTGATCAACTATGTGAAGTAAAATTATGCATAACACAGCAAGTAGTATGTAAATTCTTCCATGTTTGGTTAATCATTCAGGTTTTTCTTTAAGTCATTTTTTTATTTACACAGAAATATTGTCTTCATTTCAAAGCTAGGATTTGCTCATAGTAATTTGATTGGGGTAAACAAAGAAAAGAAATAAGAAAAACAATAGTTAATTTGACTATGCTTATTGAAATATACTTTATTTTATTTATTTTTTTTTTAGGTGAATGGAGGGGAGATAATGAGACAGACTCTTGCAACTACCCTGGCCAGGATTCACCCAGCAGCCCCATCTGGGGCTGATGCTTGAGTACCAAGCTATTTTTTAGCACCTAAGGCTGATGCACTCCAACAGAGCTATCCTCAGAGCCTGGGGCCACACTTGAACAAATTAAGCCACTGGCTGTGGGAAGGGAAAAGGGAGAGAAGGGGGAGAGGGAAGGATGGAGAAGAAGATGGTTGTTTCTCTTGTGTTCCCTGACTAGAAGTGAACATTTATAAACCAGGCTGAGGCTCTACCCACTGATCCACTGGCCAGGGCCATTTATTGAAATATGCTTTAGATTAACTATTAAAATGAGTATGTACTAGATAGTCATTATATCCTTGTATCTTTTCAAATATGTTTTTATTTCACATGATATTTTCCCCAGTTTTGGGGGTACTTAACCACAAGTGTGTGGGTTTGCTCGAGTTTTACCATCTGGACCACAAGAATTGTTATAAAAATGCAATAAAAATTACATAAAAGGGCCAATAAAATATTATTTTACTATCCCTTTAAATGTTAGAGAAAGTATAGCTTTATTTTTTTTCTGAGATCAGGAAGTTTCTGAAGTAGGTATGTCTGAATATGCCAATGGTCATATTTTTTTGGTCATCTGAAGAGCACTCCAAAAAAATGAAGCACAACAGGTAAAAGACCCACTGTAAAAAGTGAAGACAGTGAAGGGATGCATGTCTCAGAAAGGAAGGTTTCTCAAAATATCATTTAATTGCTTGGATATAGTGATGCCTAAATATGCTTAGCTCAGCTCCAAGCCTTTGTTGTTAAGAGATTTTATAAATTTCTTTTGGGGTTAAACTGGTTTGAGTTTGTCCTGGCTTGCACTATAAGGATCTTGACTAGACTTCCTCTTATTTCTTTGCATGAGCATTATTCTTTGAGGATTTTTAACATAGTATTGTTAATGGCGGAAAAATGGCACCAGGTTTTAGTACTCAGTCCAGCAACCTCAGTTCTTGAGTTCTGGCTAAGAGAAGAATTCAGAGCCAAGACTCAAATTATAAGAGAAAGTTTATTTAGAAAGTTACAGAGGAAGTCGGACTCTTGGAGCTCAAGAGAAAAAGGGAGAAAGATTTGCCCCTGAGGGATGAAAGAGGGAAGAGAGGTTCAGGCATGCTCCAGATTAAGAGGAAAGGCTCACTGTGGGGAAAGAAGAAGGTGGGGAAAGGTGTGGGCATGCTCCATGGAGAGAGAGTGCTGGCTCCTCCATCCTGAGAGCTTTTATCTGAGGTCTCAGGGAAGGATTGTTATAGAATATTCATCAGCTTTTTTAATGGGTGTGTCTCCTCAGGGTCTTCATTGATTGGTCAGCACTAGTTGGTCATTAGTCAATGCAGCTGGTCCTGATGTCAGCCATGGCATCACTCATCTGATTTTGCTGCTTCTGTGGGCGTGGAGCTGAAACACTGCTGAAGCCTAAATGTCATTTCCAGGGGTTAATGCTTAAGGCAGAGGTCCCCAAACATTTTACACAGGGGACCAGTTCACTGTCCCTCAGACCGTTGGAGGGCCGGACTATAAAAAAAAAAAAAACTATGAACAAATCCCTATGCACACTGCACATATCTTATTTTAAAGTAAAAAACAAAACGGGAACAAATACAATATTTAAAATAAAAAACAAGTAAATTTAAATCAACAAACTGACCAGTATTTCAATGGGAACTATGCTCCTCTCACTGACCACCAATGAAAGAGGTGCCCCTTCTGGAAGTGCTGCGAGGGCTGGATAAATGGCCTCAAGGGGCCACATGTGGCCCACGGACGGTAGTTTGGGGACCCCTGGCTTAAGGGAAGGGTCATGCAGGGCTTGTAGTTTTGCTCTTCCTGGTGACCCTCTGCACCTGGCCCATCATTCCTACTCTGTTTATGCCTGTCTAACTGCCTACTACAGTATGATTTCTCACTCTAGAACATGAATGTTAATATTAAAACTCTTCTTAAAATCTATAACTAAGATTACCCTCTAGAAAGTCCAAACTAAAATTATTCATTGAAATAACCATCAAATTATTATAAAATCTAGTAAAAAAAAAAAAGTCTTGATTTCTAGTTTCTATTTTTTTTTTGAGTTTTCAATTTTATTTTTAATGGGGCGACATCAATAAATCAGGATACATATATTCAAAGATAACATGTCCAGGTTATCTTGTCGTTCAATTATGTTGCATACCCATCACCCAAAGTCAGATTATCCTCTGTCACCTTCTATCTAGTTTTCTTTGTGCCCCTCCCCCTCCCCCTTTCCCTCTCCCTCTTCCCCCTCCCCCCGTAACCACCACAATCTTATCAGTATCTCTTAGTCTCACTTTTATGTCTCACCTACGTATGGAATAATGCAGTTCCTGGTTTTTTCTGATCTACTTATTTCACTTCGTATAATGTTATCAAGATCCCTCCATTTTGCTGTAAATGATCCGATGTCATCATTTCTTATGGCTGAGTAGTATTCCATAGTGTATATGTGCCACATCTTCTTTATCCAGTTTCTAGTTTCTAGTCTAGTTCCAGAAAAATTGTGATAGTTTTATCCATTATACCTTGGCGAGATGGATTACCAGCTTAAGTTTTAATGCTCTTAATGAGCAGGAGATCCCACAGCACCAATGATGAGAAGAGCAAAGAAAATTCCTTCATATGTTAAGCCAAAATTTGTATTCTTGTAATTTCTAACTTTAAGACAATACTGAATATGACATCTCTTTTTCACATTTGACAACTCTTCACATATTTGAATACAACTATTCTCTTTTCTATTTTATCTTATTTCTGGTATACACTTATATCATTTCCTCAGCTATATCTTTCAAATAAAATCCAAAATATCGACTATTTTCACTTATTTCCATGAATGTTTGTATTTTATTTTTATTTCATCATTTACCCCTAAAACATAGTACTTTGAATTGAAATCAATTTCCAAAATGCTTTCCTGGCTAGTTTAGTATACAATGAAAACATTCCTAATAATGACTAGGATACAAAATATCTATTGGTACAATCTTAGACTGTGTTGTACTTTAAAGTGTTTTTGAAAAATATTAAAGTCTAATTCATTAGAATTCACAGATTATTAACACAAAAATTGCTTCAAACAATGAGCTTTACAAACATGGTGGCCTGGAGAATTAAGCAATCCCTCTATTTGCTTCTTCAAATATTTCATTGTTAATCAATACAGACCAAGGAATCAAACTATTTAGCACTATTATTTTGAAAGATCTTTGCAGAGTCACTTACAAAGACAATTTAAGTGACTAAAATATTTAATTATCAAAGTATATAGTAATTATAAAAATGGCTAGTGAATTTCCTTTTAAGTTTAATTGCATTGAATAATCTGTTTAATTCATTAAATGAATCAAATAAGTTAATACTATTGTAGACCCCACATTTCTTGCTATATCATATGTAAAAAGTTAAAATTTCAGTAACAGATACATTATGCCTTTTTAGAAAATTTAGAAACTAAACAGGTGTATGAATTATCTAAATATTTTCTGAGCACTAAAAGAAGACAGTAGGTAAAATATTTAGACACACACTGAGGAAAAACGCATGATACAAACAACTACAGGATTATATTTTTCATCTAAATTTATAATAGAAAAATACTTTTATATTAAATATTCTTCAAAATCACCATTTTGTCACTAACAGGGTAGCATTTTTCTATGGCCTAGTAATCAGTCAATAGGAGTTTATAGACTTCTGAAAAAAAATCTTATTTCTAGGCGAACACAAAAGGCCTACAGGACAATATTTATGGCTTCTCTGAGTGCCTATTAGGGCGATTCCAAAAATGTCTGGATAACAGATCTTTTTTGTCTCTTTTCTGGTTGAAGTTCAGAAAAGTTGGTGGAGCCTTTGTTAACCAGTGGAAGCTGAGTGATAAACACGGGCTGACTTCATATCCGTGTGCATGGTATTTCATGGCACAGTAGTCCTGATGCATATCTCATAAACAGAAGATTAATGAGGCATACCTACCCCTGGCACAAGAAAAGATCCATCTCTATGCTGCATCTCATCAGCATAATGCAGGCCAGGCTGGGCAGAGATGGTAGCCGTGGAGCATCCAGATGGCCTGAAATCATCTTAATGTCTCAGACTCTATGATCCACAAGCTTGTGTCTCATGGTCATGCTCCTTTGAGGCCAGGAAATTGGCCTGTTAGGTGGAAAATGTTTTTGATCATGTGGCCATGTCTCCTGAACAAGCCGATTACCTTCTGACTAGTTAGGTATTTAAATCTTATTTTATTTACCTTTGTAGCATTTACACCTCTCCCTTTTAGCAATATAAACTCATGGTGAACTTTTTTCCCTGCGGTAGACATGCATTTTTACACTAAAAAGTGCAGCATTGCAGAAAGGAAAGCGAAGATCTTTGTTTCTCATAAAAATGTCAGTTACTAACTCTATCATGTAGAGGTGACAAGTTATGAAAAAATTAGGCTATATTCTCTCTTCTTATCGTTGTTTTATATTTCATTTTCTATTGAAATTAGCTCTGGTTTTTAGGGAAAAAATAGAGAATTCTTCTGTTATTTGACAGGTAATGAGAAAAACTTTTTAGATATGGTAATAGAAGGCCCCAAATATATCACACTTCAAGACCCTTTCAACCCCAGAATAATCTGTACTATTTGGAGTGGACTCTTGTAAGTTCCCTCTATCTAGAATAACTCAATATTGGAGAGCTATTGAATATTTATGTCCCAGAGAAAAGTGACGCAGCCTTGCGCATAAGGGAGGAACCTTCGGAGAGAAAAGATATGGCTTCCTAAACCGGCCATCCTGCTGAGACTGACTGATGTGGGACATGTTCTTAAATATCTAGCCTTGTTCTTTTCTCATTGTGACCAACAACTCAGATGAATATACTCCTTTGAGAGCAGTCCTTTGTACCTTCCAAACCTCTGACCCCTCTGTTCACTTCCAGCTTCTGAAGTTGTGTGTTTCAGTCTGAGACCAGTCTGATTCTTTGTTCTTTGAAAATTTCAAAAAATACATGAATTCTAATTGAATTGTCTTTTATATGTGTTCAAAATTCATATATTCACTAGAGTTTTTTTTATATCTGAATCTCTTAATTATACCTTATGCTTGGTAATCTTTACATTCAAAATCTAGTAATTTTGTAAGTACATGAATACTGTTTTTTAGTATATATTTAATTATTGAGTTCATTCAGCTTCTTTCTTTTTCAGGTATGAATAAACAAGGTGGGAGGCCCTGACTGGGTAGCTCAGTTGGTTAGAGCGTCATCCTGATACATCAAAATCGCAGATTCAATTCCCCATTAGGACACATAAATGAATCAACCAATAAATGCTTAAATAAGTGGAACAACAAAGTGATGTTTCTCCTTCTCTCTCTCTAAAATAAGTCAATAAATAAAACTAAAAAAACAAAACCAAGATGGGAGATGAGATATGTTCTTTGTTCTCCGTAATTGTGTATTTTGATATCAGACAGTACTCCCCAAAGTAACAGCCTGAGAGACAAGTAGACATGTACAAGTCATTAATTAGTACATTTCAGATAGCTATAATCATTTAAAATTATAGAGTGGGTGGATGAAGAAACAATGCTTTGTTTTTTACTGTCTGCTTGTCTTAAAACAGTCTGAACTCTTCTATTAAAGAGAAAGAGGGAAAGGGAGAAAAAGGGGAGAGAAGATACGGATGATAATCAGGAGCTCTCAGGGAGCAGCTCTCCTACAAATAACCCCCCGCACATTCTTCATACCCTTCCCTCTGTGTCCCTGATCTAGAATTGCAAGGCCTGTTCACTTCAGCCCCAAATCTGTAGTATTTCTGGGAAAATCTATCTAGAAGAGGATGAAAGAACTGTGTTACGATTGTGTAGAAATGGGAAGGCATACACAGGGGAGTAGAGGTTTCCGACAGTTGAATGGCATGTTTCTGCTTAGTGTAGGTCAGAAGTTTGCCTCTATAGATGTGTTCGGTTTGGTTTACACAGTTCTTTCATAATTTTTAGTTGATTGCTTAAAGCAGGCTGTTCACTCACTTGATATCTAAGCTTAACTTTCCCTGAGAATGAGAATAAAGTCTGATTACAGGTGTAGGTTACCTGTCTGTCACTAGCAGGAATTTGAATTAAGAATCAGAAGAAGACCAGCAAGTTTAATGATGACCCATCTGGAGGGTCAGCATATTCTATGCATTCTGATAAATTCTGGTCTTATAACTAGTGAAAATTTCTCCCAGATTTTAGCAAAATGTGGCTTTTAGTATAGGGATCAATCTTATTCTATTGTAATTGTGTCTATATATACAGTAGGTATTTTCACTGGAAATAAAATAAATGAAAAATTAAAAAACATATTTGTACTTTGTTCTCCAATGAAATGATTTGATCCCAGAAAAGGTCATTTAGTACAATCTCTTCATTTTACGGATGCTTTTCATGAATTATTTTCAAAAGGTTTATTGTCTATTATGGTAGACTTCAAACTAAAAGCCAATATTCTTTCCTCATTACTATGCACATTTCAAATATTTCATATTGAATTTGATATTTTATCAACCTTCTTCAGGATTTCAACATTTAAATTTTTTACCTTAATTTTTTTCTTCACCTGAGGGCACACATAAAAACCATTATTTGAAAATTCATATAATTCAGATAAAATAAAATTAATTTTAGACAATTATTTGTTTTTAATTCTAAGATTGACTTTCTAAAGCACTATTCCCAACCAGTATTTTATTTATTCATTTGTATTTATCTAAAGTGTTTTAGAACTTGTCTTTGTAAGAATTAAGATACTTTGTGGGCCGTCAAATATACACTTCTCTTAACCATATCATCTATACTCCTAATTTATATTTAAGTCAGCACATTTTGAAACCTTGTTTTATTTTCTCAAGCACAAAACCCCTATTTCTTATTTGTGATTTCCAAAACCTAACCATTTATCTAGCTACTTTAAGAAATTTATAGGGACCTGCCCCGTTGGTTCAGTGGATAGAGCATAGGCCCAGTGTATGGATATTCCAGGTACATTACCGGTCAGGGCAAACATGAGAAGCGACCATCTGCTTCTCTCTCCTCCTTCACCCCCTTCTCTCTTTCTTTCCTTCTCACAGCCAGTGGCTCAATTGGTTCAAACATCGGTCTGGGAGCTGAGGGTAGTTCAGCTGATTCAAGTTTTGGCCCCAGATGGGGTTTGATGGATCCTGGTTGGAATGCATGCGAGAGTCTGTCTCTCAATCTCTCCTCTTCTCAGTTAAAAAAAAGAGAGAAAGAAAAAAGTTTACACAATGTTTGCAGCAACCTCCACTTAAATTTATGAAGTCAGAATCACAGGAATGAATCAATCTAAGTTTTGTTATCTTTAGTATTGTACAAAAGTATTTTATTCAGAACTAAAAATTAAAAAGATTTTAATGTAATTTTTCCCACACATCTTTAATGACAAAGTAATTGTGATACTGTCTTCATAAAGAAATATATATTACATATATTTTTTATATCACACAAAAATTAAAATGAAGGCCCTGGCCGGTTGGCTTAGTGGTAGAGCGTCGGCCTGGTGTGCGGGAGTCCCGGGTTCGATTCCTGGCCAGGGCACACAGGAGAAGCACCCATCTGCTTCTCCACCACTCCCCCTCTCCTTCCTCTCTGTCTCTCTCTTCCCCTCCCGCAGGCAAGGCTCAATTGGAGCAAAGTTTGCCTGGGCACTGGGGATGGCTCTGTGGCCTCTGCCTCAGGCGCTAGAATGGCTCTGATTGTGGCAGAGCGATGCCCCAGGATGGGCGGAGCATCGCCCCCTGGTGGGCATGCCGGGTGGATCCCGGTCGGCGCATGCGAGAGTCTGTCTGACTGCCTCCCCGTTTCCAACTTCGGAAAAATACAAAAAAAAAAAAGAAGAAGAAAAGAAATTCTCAATTTTTATAAATTAATCTTTTTCTTTCATTTGGGCATACATGAGATTTTTTACCTCTAAAGTTTCTGACAGAACACATTACTGATAAAATCTGTATCCAAAAATAACTGGAACACTTTTAGTGCTTTCAAGAGTAATTGTCAACTTCATTTAAGGCTTTTACTGATACCTGAATTATCTTTTCTCCCTAGATCCAATCATTTTTAACTCTTTGTTTACTGTTTAATTACTTTTTTTCTCAATAGATAGTTACACACTATCTATTTATAATCTCATTAAGATTAGTTTTATGTCTTTGAGGATTATGTTTTATGTCCAATATTTTAACACAGTAGTGGAAAACTCAAGGATACACATTCAAATAATATACTTATTTATTGGGATTGGTGTTTACAAAAGTGGTTCAGAATTAATCAGTTCATACTTAGGTCCACTAAACAGATATCTGATGGCTCTTAACACAGCTTATAAAAGATGTTGATACTTTGCACCATATAGAAATATTCATTGACTAGTTATTATGATAGTGAGTATTGCATCTCTTAAATCTCCATGCACCTTGCAGTAAAATTTTGGACTGACAGACATTCAAGTGGATAAAACATTGGTATAATATTCCTGAATTCTGCTATGCTATTCTTCATTTATTACTTTCTTTCAAATACTGGATGTAAAAAGTGATAAGACTAAATTCTTAAATACCTACTATATATAAAGGGTAGGGCTAATAAAAAGAAAATGACTAGGTATTAACACAGGTTACTCCAAGGGTCCAACTGTAAATATCTTACAATAATGAGTTCAAAATATTCTATTTTTAATTTATTTACAGTTAAATTTCTCCTTTATGCATGCTATTTGCTAAAGCTTATGTTGTGAACTTCTAACATTAGAAAAAGAACTGGCTTTTTCTGCAGCTCATTAAATCCATTCCATTTTACTTAGAGGCAACATTTAAATGCACTTTATCCGCAGTAGTATTCTCACTACTTCTAACTAGTTCAAACTCAAAGCCTGAGAGCCCAGGGCTTATTTCATAACAATTTTCCTTTTGTCCTTGATTTGTATATCTTTCTAAAAGAACCTAGCTATATATCCTCTACTATTTTGCAAAGCTCTCTTATTATTATTCTGACTTTGCCCATTCCATTTATTTTAAGATAGCAAATAACTCCACAAATACCTGTATTCACATGCTTGTATAGTATCAAGGACATACCTAAAGTTACACAGTCAAGTAACCACTATAAAACAGAAGTTTCCTTTTGTCTACAAGGTGTCTTCCTTTCTTATAACAGGCTTAAGGATCTATTTCACTAACCAGAGATGGTCTCTAGGAAATACAATATTATAAAATTTTACTTTTTGTCTCATCTATTAAAACCCAGACAACAAAGAAATATTTAGCTTCTATAGCTTAATCCAGACATTAATGTATCTTCAATTAAGAATTTTTTTTTAATTTTTTATTTTATTTATTCATTTTAGAGAGGAGACAGAGAGGGACAGAGAGAGAGGAGCTGGAAGCATCAACTCCCATATGTGCCTTGACCAGGCAAGCCCAGGGTTTCAAACCAGCGACCTCAGCATTTCCAGGTCGATGCTTTATCCACTGTGCTACCACAGGTCAGGCTCAATTAAGAATTTGATGACTGTTTTAGCACTGATTATAATATGTTAAAATCCTTTTGAGAATTCTAATGGATCTAAATTATTAATATTTATGTCTCCCTAGCGCCGTGATGGCGAACCTTATTATAAAAACCTCCCACTTTTGCAGTGCTGGTCAACCTGGTCCCTCCCGCCCACTAGTGGGCGTTCCAGCTTTTATGGTGGGCGGTAGCGGAGCAACCAAACGTGCCAGGATTGGCCCACCATGCTCCCACGCATAGCCTTGTCTCTGACTTTGGAACCATGCCTCCGTCTCTCCTGAGTTTGAGAACACTTCAGTGTTATCCCTTCCAAAGTTATTATCATTCATGAAAGAGTCACCTACAAATTTCTGAGTTTTAGTGATTATCATTATGTTTTTATTTTTCTTAAAGTAATATGTGACAAATCTTAGATAGACATTTTAGCTTGGATTAACTAGTAAAGGAGGTAATTATAAAGACAAAGTATCTTTTGAAATGGGCAAAAAAAAGCAACATTTTTTCCCCCCCGAGAATAAAAACTAGAGTTATGCCTGACCAGGCGGTGGCTCAGTTCATAGAGCGTCAAACTGGGATGCGGAGGACCCAGGTTCGAAACCGCGGGTCGCCAGCTTCAGCGCAGGCTCATCAGGTTTGAACAAGGCCCACCAGTTTGAGCCTAAGGTCACTAGCTTGAACAAGGGGTCATTGTCTGCTGTAGCCCCCACATCAGGGAACATGTGGGAAAGCAATCAGTGAACAACTAAGGTGCTGCAATGAAGAATTGATGCTTCTCATCTCTCTCCCTTCCTGTCTGTCCATCTGTCCCACTCTCTGTCTCTATCATACACACACACAAGAGAAAAGCCTTTAGTTAGAGTGAAATCAAAAGTTTGGTTAATTTGAATCTTAAGCATAGTCAGGAAATTTTTTTTGATATAAATATAGAAATATTAAAAATCTTATAAATGAGTAAAAGAGATTAATAAGTTTTCTTCTATTTAAATATCGGGTGCTCAGGAACTGCATTATTCCATACGTAGGTGGGACATAAAAGTGAAACTAAGAGACATTGATAAGAGTGTGGTGGTTAGGGGGGGGGGAGGGGGGAAAGGGAGAGGGAAAGGGGGAGGGGGAGGGGCACAAAGAAAACTAGATAGAAGGTGACAGAGGACAATCTGACTTTGGGTGATGGGTATGCAACATAATTGAAAGACAAGATAACCTGGACTTGTTGATCTTTGAATATATGTAACCTGATTTATTGATGTCACCCCATTAAAAAAATAAAATTATAAAAAAATAAATAAATAAATATTGGGTGCTGTCTAGTAAACATCTGAGTTTTCTGATAATGCAGACTGTGTACCTTTAAATATTTTTGACTAAACTAACTTTTTTATAATATTGTAGAAGTAGAAGTTAACTCATAGAAAACTGAAATCAATATAAATTTTTCCTGTTGAAAACAATGAAACAGTCCTTATTCATGCTGATGTACATTAATTTTTCTAGTAGAGAATGTAAATCGCTGTGATTCAAATCTTTATTATGCTGAAAAATCTTACTAGTTACCTTATTAATTAATGTAGTTAGAAAAGTATTTGACATCTGTTCAGTTTATATGAGTATGAGAATAATAAGTAGAATTATTATGTTCTACTTTAACATAATAATGATAAAAATTATATATACAAAGAAAAAAATTAAGATTAAGAAAGGTTCTATTTAGTCCCTAGTGTGGAAAGTTATTTTCAAGCCCTATTATGATAAACTGCTTAGGGCATCAATGTAAACAGGTAATACTTAAGAAGCCATGTCTCTAATGAACTAAGTTTTGTTATATTTTAATATGTTATTATTTATATTGGAAACAAAATTGCACTTTTGAAAATGTTTTTTCTTTTTTTTGGCCCTGGCCGGTTGGCTCAGCGGTAGAGCATTGGCCTGGCGTGCGGGGTACCTGGGTTCGATTCCCGGCCAGGGCATATAGGAGAAGCGCCCATTTGCTTCTCCACCCCCACCCCCTCCTTCCTCTCTGTCTCTCTCTTCCCCTCCCGCAGCCAAGGCTCCATTGGAGCAAAGATGTCCCGGGCGCTGGGGATGGCTCCTTGGCCTCTGCCCCAGGCGCTAGAGTGGCTCTGGTCGCGGCAGAGCGATGCCCCGGAGGGGCAGAGCATCGCCCCCTGGTGGGCAGAGCGTCGCCCCTGGTGGGCGTGCCGGGTGGATCCCAGTCGGGTGCATGCGGGAGTCTGTCTGACTGTCTTTCCCCGCTTCCAGCTTCAGAAAAAAAAAAAATATATATATATATATTTTTTGTTTGTTTGTTTTTGTTTTTGAAATACCCTCTCATCTAGTTTCCTTCTGTCCTCAGTTATGCCTTCCTTGTCTTCATTGCTTTCATGGATCTGTGTCTACTTGTGTTGACAGCAGTTGTTCAAGAAAGATGAGCACTGAGTTAGTCTCAAGACAAGAGGAGGTCACAGTCTTGATTGCCAGTGGTCCACCATCAATTTGATCTGGCAGATTCTAATGTAAGTTTCAGATTCTATTCTTCATGCAGTTTTATTTAAGGCCTGCTAAAAAAAGACATTGAATAATGACAATAATGAAGTAATGAAGAGACCAAATTTATCTGTTATTTGAAAGGGTTCAATGGAAAAAAGGTACATGTTAAAATGGCTGTTACCAAAAAAATAAGAGAGAATAACAAGTGTTGATGAGAATGTGGAGAAAAAGAAACCCTCAGTCACTGTTGGTGAGAATGTAAAAAGTCACAGGCACTACAAAAAACATTATGAAGATGCCAAAAAAAAATTTAAAAATACAACTACAATATGGTCCACCATTTTCATTTCTGGTTATATATCCAAAGGAAATGAATTCAGTATTTGGAGGATATAACTGCACCTCCATGTTCACTGCAGTATTATTTGCAGTAATAAGACATGGAAACAACCTAACCATCCCTTAATAGATAAATGCATAAAGAAAATGAAAGATACACACACATTCTGAAGTATATATTATTCAATCATTAAAAAAAAGGAATCTTGCCATTGCTACACCATGGATAAACTGAAGGGCATTATGCTAAGTGAAATAACTCAAACAAAAAAAGACAAATACTGTACATCACATTTATATGTAGAATGTAAGTAAATCAAAGTGAAAGAAACAGAGTATACTGGTATTTTCAAGGACTGAGAAGGTGGGAAAAAATAGGAAGATGGTCAAAGGGTACAAACTTTCAGTTACAAGATGAATAAGTACTTGATCTAACCTAACTCATGCTAACAGTAGTTAGCAATACTGTATTATATATTTAAAAGTAACTAAGAAAGTAGATCTTAAATATGCTCCCACACACACAAAAAGAGAGTAGCTATATGAAGTGACGGGGGTGTTAATTAAACTATTGTGATAATCATATCCAAATACACATGTATATAAAATCATCATGTTGTGCAGGTCAAGCTTATTCATTATATGTGAATGGCATTTCAGTAAACTTGGAGGAAAAGAAAAAAGAAAATACCATCTGGCAGGTGGTCCACAGAAGCTTCTGGACAAGGTAAATACAGGCAGCTGGAGCTGAATGGGACACCTCCTTCTCTCAGACCCCACTGAGAACAGAAACATCGCAGATAGGGAGACAGGGAATCTCAGGGAAGTGCGAGGTTTCCTTGAGCCAAGCAAATACGGGCTTTATTCTTGTGATCTCTTTTATGTTCATCAACTTCTGAGGCCTGAAGGACAATCCTTGAGATTATGACAAAAAGCATGGTGAGGCCACCTATTTAAATGTGCACTGACTGAGAGTGGGAAGAGATTTATACACTCCTTGGATTTAAATCAGATAGTTCTTATTAAAGACCTTTTCCCATTACTTATACTTTCCCCCTAAAGTTGTTTTCTTATCCACTATCAAAGGTCTTATCTTTAGAGCATAAGTTAAAATGTATAATATAATATAATTAATATAATATAATATAATATAATATAATATAATATAATATAATATAATATAATATAATATAATATAATATAATATATGGTAAGTTTAAATTATTTGTGGATTGAACCAGGTAGCATTTGTTTTATTTATATTTTTTTCGAAGCATTTTTATTATTCAAAATGAAATCCAAGGAGCAGGTAGCATATATTTGAGGGGTGAAAACAAGAGAGATTATGGCATGAAATAACTTGAGAAATACAAAATTTTAGGCAAATTCATTGAACTAATATTTTGCTCCATAAATCTATTTTAGGGAAAATGATATCTATTAAAATCCAAAAATAACACAAAGTTTTTATACCTATATAATTTTCTTTAGAAAAATTATTTCTTGACTTTTTCTTGGGATAATTCTTAGATTTAATTTTAGGTACAATAAGGAGAATTTGTCATATTTTCAATAATTAAATATATTAAATTGCATATAATGGATAAGATACTGTGACTTAAATTCTTAGGTGAGTTACTGCATATTTTATGTGAAATGGCTTTTATATTAGTAATATATGAATAGCAGATAAAACATATGTGTGATTTTAAAACGACAAATGTTACTTGTGATTTATAACCAGGTTATTTGTGTATTCACGCAACATACTTTTATTAAGCTCCACTCTGTGCCAGACATTTTTGCTCTGCCTATGAGGCAGGGCAAAGTTGACGAGGGTACAAAATCATGTAGTTGAAGTTTTAAGACCTTGTAATTTAGTGGCAGAGGCAGGTACATATGGTCATAACTGTATTTCAAATTATACTGTGGATGATTCATTAGAAGAATGGAAAATAGTAATAGTACTATAAAACCACCAAGAAGAAAAAAAATTAATTCCAACTGGGATAATGTGCAAAGACCTCGAGGAGTAAAGGGAGTTTTTTTTCTGAGCTGTAAAGATAGGTAGGAGCTGTGGGTATACTACGTGAAGACAACAGAAAGGCTGACGAGTAGCCACTAGCCAGGCAGAGATACGGCACAGAGCGGATCATAACAATACCTAGGGAGCAGAGAGAAGAGGAAGCAGTTCAGGATGACTGGACGGGTTTATCTGTATATAATATATATAATAACAGGATAGATGTGGTGTGCAGTGCTACATGCGGCAGGAAACCTAGATTGTTAAGTATATTGCAAGCCAAAATAAAGAATACTGATGAAATAAATGCACAGTGATTAGCCACTAATCTAGTGTTCTATTGTGAAATAATGTAATAGAGCCTCACATTTGCACACTTATGAGGTTTGTAATGATTGATTATTCTTACCAAAAGGAAGGACTAGTCTAGTTACTCAAAAATAGTAAGTGGCAAATTTGGTAATAGATCCTAGATCTGATTCTACATCAATTCTAGTCTAAAATTGTGACATTTTTCTTAAGTTATCAGACATTTTATTTGGATGTGGGTTTTTATCTTCCAAAAATGGTTAAGAAAAGATTGTTAGGAATAATGTCAAAAATGTTTTTAAAATATGTTGCTTCAGAGTTATTCTTAGCAAATTAATTTGAAGTGCTTGCAAATAATAATGCAATAGAAATATTCAATAATACTGACAACTCCACTAGGAATATGATAAAACTCCATTCTAACTAGTTTAAAAGAGATCTTCAATTATATAGAACGTAAGGTCATACGTTAAGCATCTAATTTGGTATCCAAAATAAGTTTGTGAGTGTTTGTTTTCAAACTATCAGCATGTATTTAGTATATATTTTCTGCAATTTAAATATACAAATTTAGAACTTTATTTTTTTATTATTTTGAAATATTTTATTCACTCATTTTTAGAGAGGAAAGAGAAAAAAGAGAAAGAGAGAGAAGAGGGGAGGAGCAGGAAGCATCAACTCCTATATGTGCCTTGACCAGGCAAGCCCAGGATTTTGAACCCGCTACATCAGCACCCAGGTTGAGGCTTTATCCACTGCGCTACCACAGATTAGACGAATTTTATTTTTTTTATTTTTATTTTTTTTCGAATTTTATTTTTAATATGTTAAAAAGCAACTCCTTTGGTAAAATCGTATAACATGTAAGTGTATTTTATACACAAAAATATCTAAACATGTTTAGATTTAAATGTTATGTTAGAATGAAAAATTGTCAAGAAGATATCCCTTAAAGTTACTTATGCCTTTTAATTTTTCTGTAAAGTCTGTATTATACAGAGGTTTAGAAAAACAAAAACAATAAAACCCCTTCAAGCTAGAATTTATGGCTCTTTTGGTCACACTAAAATGTCAAGTGAAGTACAGATCTGAAACATAGAAATTTGTCCCCTACTATGCAATGGTCAGTTAGCAAGTCTGCTAGTATATTCTTATTATGCTCTTTGACCTCTACATAGATAACTTTCATTATCTGACAATGATATTCAATTTGCAAAACTAGCCCCGGTCATTTCAAAGGGCTCCGCAAGGCAGGGAAGCCTTTAAGTATTTTGTGATGGTTTTTACAGAGGGCCTCACAGTGACCAGCCGGGTACCCTCCTTCCATTTTTCTCTTTTAACAGCTGGGTTGCTGATCTCACAAATCATATTTCGGTTGGAAATGAAAGGTGCGCCGCTGCCCCGCGTCCTGTTAGAAATAATGTCACACTTTACTACCTGTAAGTGCTGACCGAGTGCTTCCGCCTTTTCTTCCCAAGGTGACTGGAACACAGATTGATGAAAGATTGCGCAGGACGACAAAGGTTAAAGACGCAGACCCGGAGCGAGAAGCCGGCGCTGACAGTGACGGAGTGTGGCGCGGGGAGAAGGCCCGCACGACTGTCCCGGCCTCTGATAACCGGGCTAATATGAAAACTGACTACAGAAGAGAGGAGCAAATTAAATCCATTCATCAAGCATATCTCTGCTAAACACTTGTTCTAAAGAGAAGAACAAATGAAAAATTTACTGTTTTCATGCTCGCAAGGCTTGGGGAAGGAGAATTAATTATAAGGTACTGACCACACTATTAGTTAAGTTTTTTTTTATTCCCCCCCCCCTTGGGGAAACTACTTATTGGTTTGTCAAAGGACAAATGAACCTCATTAGGGAGATTAGTTTCAGTCGGTGGTTTTGAGTTAAGACAAACGAAGAATACACACTTCAAAAGATACCCTAAGTAAAATTATGAAAATTGAAAACCTTTTTTTTTTTTTTTTTTTTTTGGCTCTTCATTTATAAACTTCAAAAATGACCACTCTATTACCTATCGCGAAGCCAGAAGGAAATGGGATGTCGCGCCAGTTTTCACTCAAGTGCCCGCAGGAGAAATATATTTATATTCCAGTACGGCTTTGCAAGCGTGGTGACGACGAACTTGCGCATTCCAGGGCTCTAACTTGTCCACGGCATTTTACTTTTATGTTGGAGCATGTCAAGCGGAGTTCCACGCCAAAAGAAAAAAAATTTTTTTTTTATTATTTATAAGCTCCTTTGAAATCCTTTTCTTTTCAAATGTTTTAAGTGCCCTGGACAAATAGCGAGCTGACGTTTCTTATTCTGAATTTCCCCTTGCAAGGCAGGAAGGAAAATGCCGCTCTGCTGTCAGCCCTGTCTGGCCAGGGGACTGCGGCCCTGAGTCAGCCTCGAGTGAGAGCTTTCCACGTTCGTCTAATCCCAGCCCTCTGTGGAGGCCGCTAACACGGGTTCCCTTACCGCTCTGCGTGAGGGGTGGGGAGCCAGGCTGGAGAGACCTACCATCCAGGCGAGAAACCAGACTAATCCCACAGAGTGTGTACAGCAGCTGGAAAATAACAATGACTCTTTGGGATTCAACCGACCTGGGCTGGTTGCAGCTTGTTGACCCAGAACAGAAAGGCTCCGTATATATATCCCATTACCAAACCTGGGAGCCATTGGAAACATCCTCGTTCAATCCTGACTTGCTTTTATTTATAAGAGTCTTGCTTTCGTGTATGAGAATGCCAGCCAAATGGATATTTACTTACACTGTCTTTATTTGGTTTGTTGGTTTAATTTCTCTAATTTTACAGTAGCTTTAGGGACCTGGCGGTCGGTGGAGGGAATCAGGTCAAAACGGCATCTGAGCCCTGGCTGGTTGGCTCAGTGGTAGAGCGTCGGCCTGGCGTGCAGGAGTCCCAGGTTCGATTCCCGGCCAGGGCACACAGGAGAAGCGCCCATCTGCTTCTCCACCCCCCCCCTTCCTCTCTGTCTCTCTCTTCCCTTCCCGCAGCCAAGGCTCCATTGGAGCAAAGATGACCCGGGCGCTGGGGATGGCTCCATGGCCTCTGCCCCAGGTGCTAGAGTGGCTCTGGTGGCGACAGAGTGATGCCCCAGAGGGGCAGAGCATCGCCCCCTGGTGGGCATGCCGGAGTCTGACTGCCTTCCCGTTTCCAACTTCGGAAAAATACAAAAAAAAAAAAAAAAGAAAGAAAATGGCGTCCGAGGTCACTGTGTCAGCCCCTAAGTTCTGCTACTGAGCCATGACGGAGGCAGAGTTTGTAAAGTATTGTTTCTTAGTATAAAACGGCGGGTTTTTCTTTAGACGTATTATCTCATGACATCAAAAAAATTTTTCGATTTCTTTTCTAAAGGGATTATGGAACAGTGATTCCCACTGGTTACTCTGCTGGTCGGTGCTCACTGGGGAGCGTTCAGAATTAGCTAAGGTATTCTGTTGGTTTGCTTATTTGCTTGTTTTTCAAAATAAATTTGTAAATTTGTTTTTCAAAATCAGCATTTTCCCTTGAGGCTGCAGGTTATGTAAACCTGTACCTTACACAACATAGAAGGCCCCTTTAAGGAAAAAATAATATAAATTTGCAAATACAAAACTTGATGTCTTAGTTTGGGTTTTTCAAAAGCAAATGAGGAGGAGACCATAGGTGTAATTTGCTCATGTGGGAAATGATAAAAGAGCGTAACAGTGACAGAGTCGTCACTTGGAGAAACGGAAGTTCAACTGTGCTTTGGGTCTTCGGGAAGATATAAATGTCATTCCCCAGAATGCATGTTGAGGGCAAAGGAACGGCAGCCTATGTCATTCCTATTCCACACTGGGTAAAGGTTGTTCCGGGGGTAGTAATTCTCCGGCATTTCTGGGCTTCCGTGTGCCGATGCATGTGAAATGGACTGTGAACACTCATGTAGCCAGAGAAGGTCCTCAGGAAAAATGGTTTTGAGGTGGCAACCGTGGGAATGTACACGAATTGCATGCACAGCAGAGTTGAGCTCCAGGGTAAGGTTCAGGGGAGAGAATACTGGAAGAGTACTGACAGTTCCTCTACATTAAAAATAAAAGGCCCTGGCCGGTTGGCTCAGGGGGAGAGCATCGCCTGGCATGCGGAAGTCCCGGGTTCGATTCTCGGCCAGGGCACACAGGAGAAGCGCCTATCTGCTTCTCCATCTTTCTCCCTCTTCTTCCTCTCTGTCTCTCTTTTCCCCTCCTGTAGCCAAGGCTCCATTGGAGCAAAGCTGGCCTGGGTGCTGATGATGGCTCCATGGCCTCAGCCTCAGGTGCTAGAATGGCTCTGGTTGCAATGGAGCAATGTCCCACATGGGCAAAGCGTCGCCCCCTGGAGGCCATGCTGGGTGGATCCTGGTCTGGCTCATGCGGGAGCCTGTCACACTGCCTCCCTCCTTTTAACTTTGGAAAAATACAAAAATAAAATAAAATAAACTAATAGTGTTTATTTAATTTAATGATAAAATAAATTATGGCAAATCACAAAATCAAAAAATTGACAATTATGGTCATTCCAATGCTACCTAACATAAGAGTAAGCATGACAGAGCTGAAGTCAGAGTGGAGGGTGATGATGGTCTTAAGCCATCTTATTATTCTAATAATATAATTGTTTATAATCACAAAAATAATACCAGATCTTTCCCAATATCTCCCAAGGAATTGGCTTTTAATGAGGGTCCCTGAAACTTGGGTTTTAACATTTTCTCGGTAAATTACTTATGATTGTTATTACTGAATTTTTCTTATATTCTCATGTGTGTAGTCCAGAAATTAAGTTGAGTGCCACTTATCAAAATATTTATGAATAATAAAAGAACAAGAAAAATTAATAAAATACAGTAATTGAAAACATATCTCAATATATGCAAACATTTGAGACTATTATTAATTACACCCTGTTTTTTCAACCATACTACTATTGAAACTATGGGCTGGATAATTATTTGTTGGGTGGAGAGGTTATACTGTGCATTTTAGGAAGTTTAACACATCCTTATCTTCTACCATTAAATACAGTATATCTGTCCCACTTGAAATAAACAAAAATGTCTCCACATATTGCCAGATGTTTCAGGACCAAATAATTCTCACATGGAAACCAGTTTTTTAGTGGACAGGAAATGTTAAAAACTAGTAATCTGAAAATTAAAAAAAAATGTTTGAAGTCTGTTTCCTCAGTTAATTTGTCCATATATCTTAAATCTAGTTCTGTTTTCACTGTACAGCTAAAATAATCTTCTTATTCTTTTTTTTGTAATTCACACAAAAATGTCATTTAGTTATTGTGTGAATGAGAAAATGTCCTTAATGACTGAACCATAAAATATTGTTGAAGATTATACTGCTACCTTAAAGAGCTACCTAGTTACCCCAGATTAGTTGACATTCCAGATAGGTAATAATATCTCTTGCTTTTAAACAATTCTAGGGTAAAAAGAAAATATTCTTTTATTTAATTTTTATATAAAAATATTGATAAAATATAAAATTAAACCTTTTATACAAGAAATGTTTATAATCTATGGTACCTGTACAAAAAGTGTTTAACATAAGGTATTCACTGGTAAAGAATAACCATATTTTTTTTTATACATTTTTATTAATCTTAATGGGGTGACATCAATAAATCAGGGTACATATGTTCAAAGAAAACATGTCCAGGTTATCTTGTCATTCAATTATGTTGCATACCCATTACCCAGAGTCATATTGTCCTCCATCACCTTCTATCTAGTTTTCTTTGTGCCCCTCCCCCTCCCCTTCCCCCTCTCCCTCCCTCCCCCCCATAACCACCACACTCTTGCCCATGTTTCTTAGTCTTGTTTTTATGTCTCACCTATGTATGGAATCATGCAGTTCTTGTTTTTTTTCTTATTTATTTATTTCACGCCATATAATATTATCAAGATCCAACCATTTTGTTGTAAATGATCCGATGTCATCATTTCTTATGGCTGAGTAGTATACCATAGTGTATATGTGCCACATCTTCTTTATCCAGTCATCTATTGAAGGGCTTTTTGGTTGTTTCCATGTCTTGGCCTCTGTTTTCAATGCTGCAATGAACATGGGGCTACATGTGTCTTTACGTATCAATGTCTCTGAGTTTTGGGATATATACCTAGTAGAGAGATTGCTGGGTCATAATGTACTTCTATTTTCAGTTTTTTGAGGAACCACCGTACTTTCTTCCATAATGGTTGTACTACTTTACATTCCCACCAACAGTGAATGAGGGTTCCTTTTTCTCCACAGCCTCTCCAACATTTGCTATTACCTGTCTTGTTGATAATAGCTAATCTAACAGGTGTGAGGTGGTATCTCATTTTAGTTTTGATTTGCATTTCTCTAATAACTAATGAAGATGAACATCTTTTCATATATCTGTTGGCCATTTGTATTTCTTCCTGGAAGAAGTGTCTGTTCATGTCCTCTTCCCATTTTTTTTATTGGATTGTTTGTTTGTTGTTGAATTTTATGAGTTCTTTGTATATTTTGGATATTAGGCCCTTATCTGTGCTGTTGTTTGAAAATATCATTTCCCATCTAGTTGGCTGTCTGTTTATTTTGTTGTCAGTTTCTCTTGCTGAGCAAAAACTTCTTAGTCTGATGTAGTCCCATTCATTAACTTTTGCCTTCACTTCCCTTGCCTTTGCAGTCAAATTCATAAAATGCTCTTTAAAACCAAGGTTCATGAGTTTAGCACTTCTGTTTTCTCCTATGTGCTTTATTGTTTCAGGTCTTATATTTAGGTCTTTGATCCATTTTGAATTAATTTTAGTACAAGGGGACAAACTGTAGTTGAGTTTCATTCTTTTGCATGTGGCTTTCCAGTTTTCCCAGCACCATTTGTTGAAGAGGCTTTCTTTTCTCCATTGTGTGTTGTTGGCCCCTTTATCGAAAATTATTTGACCATATATATATGGTTTTATTTCTGGACTTTCTATTCTGTTCCATTGGTCTGAGTGTCTATTTTTCTGCCAATACCATGCTGTTTTGATTGTCATGTCTCTATAATATAGTTTGAAGTCAGGTATTGTAATGCCCCCAGCTTCATTCTTTTTCCTTAGGATTGCTTTGGCTATTCAGGGTTTTTTATAGTTCCATATAAATCTGATGAATTTTTTGTTCCATTTCTTTAAAAAATGTCATTTGAATTTTGATGGGAATTGCATTAAATTTGTATATTGCTTTGGTAATATGACCATTTTGATTATATTTATTCTTCCTATCCAAGAACAAGGAATACTTTTCCATTTCATTGTATCTTTTTTGATTTCCCTTAATTCATTTTCTAAAAAAGCAAAATAACATGGGAAACATCTACTCAATTCAAATATCCAAGTACCATATACTATAAAACTTTGCCAAGCTCATAAAGATGAACAAGTATAAGCAAGATAAACTTTTTGCTCACGAAAATTGAAAACAAATAACAGAAGTAATACATGTTAATGGATAATTGCTATATAATTACAAACAATGAATGTAACAAAGCAGTGCCAAATAATGTTATTTCTCCCAAATCTTATTATATGAATGAGTAATCCTAGGAGGTGTGAAGAGGCTTAAACACACACACGCACACACGCACACACACACACACACACACACACACGAATTTTCTTGGTTAAATAATTTTGGGAACTACTGGTTGCTATATTCTTAGAGACATCTACATTATTATATCACAGCTTATGGAAGATTTGTCAGAAAAAATACTATCAGAGTTTACCTAACCCAACATTTTACAAACTAATTTTTGCAAAAAAACCCAATTATTTTACCAAAAGATTAAATTTGGTGCAGCATCAAATCAGAAAAGTTTTATTAGAGATCTTAATTTCCATTGAAAGACAAGAACAAGCATAATGAAATGCAATTTGCATAGGTACTAGAGGATGGGAATATTTTTCCCTTAGAGGAATGTGGATAGAGACCTCAGAGATATGAAAAATAACAAAATCTTAAAATGCAGGTGATATCAGAATGCAGCCTGCCTAACATATAAATGCACATGAAAGGCTGATCTAGCAAAAGTAAAATCTCAGCAGTGTAGGGCAGGGGCTTCTGAAATTCTGGGCTGAAGTCAGTGAATTCCTGGATAAGGTATATGGACTTGATTCTGTAGGCTCTGTAGCAACACTGATGCTCTGTGAGTAGTACCTACAATGACAGCAGTAATTTAAAATCAGAGGATGGGCAAATTAAAACGGAATAAATTAAATAAAAAGTAAGTTACTGAGTCCAAGAGAGAAACAACATTTATTCTACAACCATATCTTGGGCAATGTGAGCAAGTGAACAGCCTCAGAATCCAAAGAGAGATAGTTAATCATTTCCTCCTCTCTACAGCCTCTTATCTTTTAATCTTATTAAAGTATTTCTTAAACATTCTTTTAAAGGATTTATTTAAAGTCCCTCTCCTCTCCTGGCCTGGATGTTTATTCATGTTGTTACTATTTCTAATTTAATTTTTTGTCTTTATTTTTGAATGTAATGTTTTATTGTACAATTAATGTTGTATTATCATGACCTAATTAATATTTATTAAATAAATGGATGAATCCATTTTAACAATTTCTACACAATAAATTTTAGAAACATGCTCATTTCCTCCTTAATTGTTGGAAACCATTGGGATAAAATTGAATTATATAAACACAAATTAGGTATCTTCTATGCATTGTCCAATATCTAATGAAGAAATGCAATAAACCAAGAGCAAGATGGAATTTTTTCCAACTTTAAGTGGGAGATCAAGGGAACAAAAAGAATGCTCTCAACTCCTCCTGTTCCATAGGCATCTGGGAGAGAGGCTTTTCTCCCTTCCATGGCTTCAATTAAAACATGTTTTTACCATGGAGAACCAAAATAGATGATGCAAACTGATAAGTACCTATTTCTTTTCTGAGGCTAATGTTGGAAGAGTCATCAAGTGGTTTCCGTTTATCAGGGGTGCAATCTAGCCAGTACAGGGTGGCCGTGCAAACAGCTCAATCTTTCCAGCAATTTAATTGAATGCCATTGGGTATTGTTTCCGTGGAACATTTCCCATAAGAAAAAGATTCTTTTCTGTGACCTCCAATGCAGGGAAAACTATTTGGCTCAATGTTATCTGTTCTAGAAAAACAGAGATCCAAAGAGAAATTACAAAAGAAACGTAATAGCATTTTTACTTTTTTCTGCTGGAGGGGTTTACAGTGTGACTGCTTTAAAACTTACTATTTTGCAAAAGCCAATTTTCCTCAAGAGGCCGTTGGCACTCAAATCAACAACACAATAAACTTGCCAGGATCAGGCTATGTGTTGAATAATGGAAAAAAAAAATTCTCTGCGATTGTATACAGCAGAATGACTAGCTTTATGGTATTATTTATTTATTTTACTACATAATACATGTTACAATTGAGATAAAATGGGAGTTTCAGGTTTAAGGTCAATGCTTACTTCACAATTTGGTGAACCCAAAAGTAGGTGCTCCATCGTATTTTCAGAATAGATAGTATCAGAAGGGTGACTACTCAGACATCTGCGCCTGACAGCCTAGATTCAAATCTCAGCTCTGCAACTTACTAGCTGTATAAAATCATGTGGCTTTTCTGTGCCTCATCCTTTTCCTGTAAGATAACAATGATGTGTGTATATCTATATATACATACATATAATATGCCACATTCATTGTGCATGAGTGTGTGTGTGTGTGTGTGTGTATGCTGATATGTCAAATCCTAATCATATCTTCAGAAACCGGTAAATATCCACCAGATTGACCCACAGAACCACCGGAACCACTGAAGTTTGGCTATAATTGGACACTGGTGAACGGAATTGAGCTGGTTGTCACCCATCATCTAGAAAGCACTATTCTGAGTGAAGGGCCATAATGAAACTTAGAACTTCAGTCATTGGTGTCAACTCAACCCTTCATGTAATAATTCTCCTAAGAATAACCAAGGGGTAGCCAACCTTTTTATACCTACCGCCCGCTTTTGTATCTCTGTTAGTAGTAAAATTTTTAACCACCCACTGGTTCCTCAGTAATGGTGATTTATAAAGTAAGGAAGTAACTTTACTTTATAAAATTTATAAAGCAGAGTTACAGCAAGTTAAAGCATATAATAATAACTACTTACCAAGTACTTTATGTCGGATTTTTGCTAAATTTGGCAGAATATATCTTTATAAAACAACTTACTATAGTTAAATCTATCTTTTTATTTATACTTTGGTTGCTCCACTACCACCCACCATGAAAGCTGGAGTGCCCCCTAGCAGGCAGTAGGGACCAGGTTGACTACCACTGAAGTAGTATTTTCCTTTCCTCAGTGACAAGTCACCTGAGCTATATACCTTCCATGGCTGTCACACTTACCAATCACCTCATTCTTGAACTAGTGCCCTACTTTACCTAAAGTAACTAATTATTAAGGTTTGATGAAAATGGGCTTCATCTTTTGTTTTTCCTCAATTCCTGAATCATGACTACCTCTTATTTTCACTCTGTTATCTGACTTTTATCTCCTAACAGTCGCCTTCCCAATAATTTGCTCCCAGATCTGGTTTAAGTTTCTTAGTCCTGCCTCTTTTATTGACATCATTGTGTTCACCTGTTCATGGTTCTAGTCCAAATAAACATTGCCAGATGGAGCATATCATATAACAACACAGCAAAGTACCCACTTTTCCCTCTTCATAGTCTCTAATTATTCTCCTCTACTGCTGAACATAGTAGCGTTCCTCTGTAGTATCAATAAATGCTTACTTCTTAAGTTCCCAAGCCACTCATACACCTGTGGTTACATGTGATTTTATAAAAGATACGCTCTCTTATGTTCTTGTTTCTCACTCTCATCCTCTAAATTGGTCTTTAAAATTATCACAACGATCTACATATTTTTTTGTTGTTGTTCTGGCTGCAAATTCAGACTACTCTGAGGCATTAGACAAATACATGACATTTAATTCTAACTGAAAGCTATTTCCTACTTCAATATTTAACTACTGGGAAGTTTCACTTCACTATAACTTTCCAAATCTTTGTAGATGGTGTCATAGTCACACAATGTATAGATATCTTCCTTTTGAATGAACTTTTTATCATTGTGAAATGTCCTTCTTTAGAATATAGGGCAGGGCTCTATATTGGCAAGACTTCATCAATTTCTGGCATACTCTGGCCCTAAGGCATTAGCTTCTTTCAGGGTCTTTTAACAATTTACTTACAGTTGACCTACAATATTATAATGGTTCCGGGTTACAATATGGTGATTAAACAGTTGCATATCTTACAATGTGATTATCCCATAAGTCTGTATCCACATACATTGAGATCTTCTATGTCTCTATCATCTCATTACTGCAAGACTGCGGGGTATTCAGTCTTGTCCTTTGGAGGTTTTTAGTTCAGTTCTCTAATAGTTTAATCCCCACACACAGATTCAAAATTTGGTAAATACCTTGAGGTAAAGAATAGGTATGTATTTGAGGTTTCTATTACTCCACTTTAGCCCTATATGGAGGCTAAAAATGCCTTCTCATTTTCTGTTCCTTGGCTTTGTTTTTTGACCGGAAACATTCTTGGGTCTTCAAATCCTAAATAGCCTAAAAATAAATATACACAGTAGAATATTAGCTCTAACCCCCCAGTGTGACCTTACCCTTCCCTTTAATGCTATCTTATCTAGCCTTTCTTGTTCTCCTGGTCCCTCCTCCAGTGGGTGGGCCTTTTTGTTCCTAACCACAGAGACGATGCATCACGCCATTCACCCTTTCAGATTCAGGAAATGTCTGCTACAGAAGCTAACCGTACATTCAAGATCCTCAGGTCTCACTTGAGCTATCGACACCCACACCGCCACTAAATCTGCCCATGATTTAGCTCTTGACTCAGCGGAACACCTCGGCCGGGGCTGTGCTCATGTCTGCAGCCCGTGCCCAGCACCAGCAAACGCTTACAGGGAGAAATGGCACCTACCCACCGTCAGCTCACATCGGAACAATTCTTCCTTCTCCAGTGTTTCTGTTCATTGTAGTCCTTCCGATGCGCCTGCTGCTCTTGGACACTTTGAAAATACATTTTGGGGGAATTTATTCAGGCTTCCCTAGTAGTTGTCAGAGGAAGCATTTTTCTGCCAAGACTAACTACACCTAACTCAAAAGCGAGAGCTTTATGTTGTTTTGATGTTCCATTTGTCCCTCTTGTCCTCTAGCTTTCTTCCCTGTGGGTTGAAATTTCTATCTGATCCCACTGAATATGATCTCTAGTACCCATCAAACCTATTTTCTTTCTGGCAAGGCTCGCCCTCATTTTTTTCTTTCTCAAATATTGGATCAGTCAATCCCAATCCACTGAGCAGCCTGGTTCTTTCAGTGAAGAACAGCATTAGAGCACTAAAATCCAAAATCCAGGCCCCCGATGTTGTATTTCAGATTGTTTCATGAGAGAAAATGATTCTGGAAACCCAATTGTTATGAAAAATTACCACTTAAAATAAATGGTGAGTTCAAGTTATTTCTAATTTGATTTATTAAACTATTTTCTTCTTTTCAATAAAACTAAATGTACTATTTTATGATATTATTATATAAATATATTTAATTTACCAAATCTCCACTTTTTTTTTTTAAATCTTGAATTATCTGTCCAGAAATTGCTTATAAGTTAAGGAAATAGTAGATAACCACTTTCAAAATCACTTTAGTATCTATTACCTAGAAAACATAAAATACTTCTAGCCATCCTCTCAAATCAAATGCTGACTAACAAATTCACTAACCTAGGATGTATATATTTCATTTAAAGGAATGGTTAAGGTCAAGGAAAATTATATAGACCAATATGACATTTTGAATTTTTTTTCTGACATTAATGCCGTTATTTATATAGTTAGTTGCTCTGATTTGTAATGATGCTAAGCATTCTTTCTTCTCCCCAAAATAGTAAAATAATATCCTATGTCCTTATGTTAAGCCCCCAAGTGCTAGGGGACAGATGCTATCTTTCTAGGTGTTTACTTTCAAAAGAGGTAAGTGCAAACCTGAGACACATCTCTAGATTATGGGTGTGAGCAAAAGTAGGTTTGTCCCCTCTTATTGAGCTGTCTTACTCACAGATATTTTAAATTAGTCAAGATAATAGAAGACAACATTTGTTCTACATATTATAGATTTAAGCCATTTAATTACAAAAAAAATAAACTTTGCTTATTCTCAAATTATCTAGAGGGAAACTGAAAATTTTGTTAGATTCACCAACTGAGGTCTCACATATAATTATTGATATAATTGACATGGAAGTAGTGTTGCTTCTACAATCATTCACAAAGTTTTTTTTAATAGTTTTTGCTTTTGTTATAAAGCCTCAATTCATGATTCTAAAGCTTTTCTAGTCCAGCTAGCTTGACTCTGGAAAAAAAAAATGTCTCCTCCAGAGATTTGCAGCATTGGCATTGGATAGAACCAGAAGATAATTAGAGTTGCAAGTGTTTAACAGTGAAATCACTCATCCCAAATGCTTCGACGCAACCTTGGGAAAGGGCTGAGGTCAGCTCTTAATTTAATCAGAGTGAGTAGCTCATCCCTAAAGTGTTAGAGCATTAGTATGCTTCTAAAGCGCAATGCTGGGTTTATCCGTTGGGAAGAGCTGTAAAAGAGCTAACACTGTGGAGTACAATGTAAACTTTTCAGGTTTCTGCTCACCTCAAAGCCCAATGGGATATTCTTAGAGTATATGAATTTTCCAGTATGCTACATTGATCAAACACTATAAAAAAATTAACTCAATGGTAACATCAGAAACTTCACATTAAATTAATAAGCAATAAAAATAAGCATAACTTCTAATGTTTTTTTTGTTTGGGGAAATAATTCTCAACTATCATGAATTTTTTTAAATATTAAAATTTAGCAGACCTATGACATTTAATATATGTTTTTCATTACAATCTAGTATTTAATTGGCAGGTCAAACTCTATTTTGAGAATTTAGATAAATATTTTTATTATTATCATCTCAAAGTATTCACATAAATTAATTTGGAACCTGATCTTTACTTCTCAAGCTTACATTTAATAAGTAGCTCACGGGCTACCACCACAAAACAGGTTGTTTAATGTAAAGAATTAGTGTTCAGATATCATTAAGTAAATTCTGATACACTGTCAAAATATTTTTATGTAAGCAGTGGGCTCTCATTATCTTAATTATACATCAATCAAACCATTCCACTAATCCAAACTATACCAGTCTCCCTTAGAAATAGTAGTACAATTACCTTTAGAATATGTTGAGTCTGTTCTCCTCAGTAGATTCTAAGTTCCATGAGGACAAAGACCATCCAATTCTACTTGTACAATGTTGTGTACCTAGGACATAGCACAGTGTCTGGAAGCAAGTAGATATTCAATAACTGTTTCATGAATTAACTTAAGCATAGACATGGAAGCAGTCCAACCAGAAGACCCAGAAACAATTTTTGTTTCTAGTGTAGCCTTCTTTTTTTATTCTTTTTCTTTTTTTTTTTTGTATTTCTCTGAAGTTGGAAATGGAGAGGCAGTCAGACAGACTCCCGCATGCGCCCCACTGGGATCCACCCGGCATACCCACCAGGGGGCGATGCTCTGCCCACCTGGAGCATTGCTCCATTGCAACAGGAGCCATTCTAGCACCTGAGGCAGAGGCCATAGAGCCATCCTCAGCGCCCGGGCAAACGCTGCTCCAATGGAGCCTCAGCTGAGGGAGGGGAAGAAAGAGACAGAGAGGAAGGAGAGGGGGAGGGGTAGAGAAGTGGATGGGCGCTTCTCCTGTGTGCTCTGGCCGGGAATCGAACCCAGGACTCTCGCACTCCAGGCCGATGCTCTACCACTGAGCCAACCGGCCAGGGCCAGTGTAGCCTTCTTTTAAACCCAGACCATTCATGATAGTATCAACTCTTGCATCTAAACTTTGGGCAACTACAGATTGATATTTACTCAAAGCTAAATATTGTATATCCTTAAACCATAGATATGGGACACCATTTTTTAATTCCGGAACATTTAAGCTTCGTCTGTTTAGTATTTAGATATGGTTTAGTATACTAATCTATTACTTGTCAATGCTACATGATTTTTATGTGGCATAGAAAAAGAGCATCTGATTTGACCTTTCTCTGAAGTATGAAGATTACATTAAATGATCGATTGATGGAGATCATACTTTCTCTAAATAATTTTGCTTTAAAAATATTATTATAAAATTGCTAATCATACCCTAAAATACTAATTGGAATAAAATAACTATTGGTTTTTGAATAACACTTATTTTGTCACTTTATAAATCTTGCCTTACTTACTCGAATTCTACTATAAGTTTTTATTATGCTTCATTAAATAATATTTATGTCTAAGTCTTTTGATAGTCAAAATTAGCAAAATGCCATTTACAAACATGTTCAGCTATTTTAGTTTACAAATATTGATCGACTTACGACCTATGCAACTTACCACAATCGCTAGCCACTACTGCTCTGCGTCTGGCAGTGCAAGCATTGCCCGGCTGGGTGAATGACAGTGCGGACCAGCTTCCGGCAGCACTACCATCTCTGCATGCACCATTTCAACTGTTATCCCTAAGACTCGATACAGCAATTTGTGTTTTGTGTCTTGGATATTTTTTATCAAACCCTTCCCAAGATGTCTACCAAAGGAAATTGTCTTTGTCTATGCCTCAGCCTGCCAAGAAGGAAAGAAAGGCCATCGATCTCGACACGAAAATGAGCACGGGCTCATCCGACTTGAGCATGGGTTCACCAGCTTGAGTGCAGGGGTGTTGGCTTGAGCAAGGGATCATAGACATGACCCCATGGTCGCTGGTTTGAGCCCAAGGTCACTGGCTTGAGCAAGGGGCCACTCGCTCTGCTGTAACCCGCTGGTCAAGGCACACATGAGAAAGCAATCAATGAACAAGTACGAAGGAGAAAAGAAAGTGAATGTGATTGCACATGTTTATGAAAAAACCAACCCCGGTAACCCCAACTGCTGCCTCAGATGACAAAATAAACAATCCGCAGCCAAGCATCAGCAGCCAATAAAATGTTTCGTACATGTTCATATATTTTGATATGTTTTGCAATTGGGAAAATGTTTCCTATGGTATTTTTTACACCTGTATTTTGTATTTTTGTATGCATCTGTATTTTGTAATTTTGTATGTTTTGCAAATATTAAACCAATTGTACTGGTAATGCAGTATTTTACTTAAACCTTACTTAAATGTAAAAATAAAATGGTGTAGATATAAATACACATGGCATAAAATGAACAAAGAAAATTATGATATATGACAATAATAAAAAAATTATGATAAAATATGACTTAAAGATTTTTATAACATCATTTCACAGTACTGTACATATAACCTACTCAACTTACAACCAAATTGTGTTACCATTGGTCTGTTGGAACCAATTGTGGTCGTAAGTTGAGCACTAGCTGTATTTGCTATATGGATGGTACTGATTTTTTAAGTTTGTTTTCTCAAGAACGTTTCCAAGATGTGATAAAATATGTTATATAAAATAATTATGTAACATGATGGTGGCATTAGTTAATGCTGTAATGGCAATCATATAATAATTTACAAATACATCAAATTAACATGTACAACTTAAATTTATACAAAGTTTATTTTATATTTATTTCTAAAAATGTGAAGAGTAGTGATTTTTCTTTGGTTTTATTGAATAAAATCTCTGCTGAACTTTTTTGATAGCTAATATTTTGTGCTTTTTCACTTCAATGAGTATCTCTTAATTGCTGAAGTAGTAAGTACTATTTTCTTCTGGAAGCATTCATTTGTCAAACCTGTCGCGTACTCTCTCTGGTACCTTACAGAAGAGAGCTCAAATGAGTAAGTACTTGCTCATTCTTATCCCTCTCAAAGAGTGCCTTTTACTTGTCTCCAGGCATTCCTGAAATTTCTATCTCTAGGTGTAATCTAAAAGCAACAGAGAACATTAACGGGGAGAGAGTAATCATTCAATCAACTGACCAGTAGTTTTTGAGCTCCTATTCTGTGCCTGACAAGACATCAGTGAAAAATATAGGCAAAAACTCAGTCTTTATGAAGCTTTCTCTATACGTTGTGCTGGCCTATAGAACTTTCTATGCTAATGGAAATGCTCTATATCTGCATTCCCAATACAGTAGCTAGTGACCACCAGCCATACATATATGGATAGACTTAAACATTAAATTTCTATTAAATTTCTATCTATTTTTTTTAAAAAAAGATTCTTAATTTTTTTTATTGTATTTATTTTTAATGGGGTGACATCAGTAAATCAAGATACATATATTCAAAGATAATATGTCCAGGTTATCTTAAAGTTCAATTATGTTGCATACCCATCACCCAAAGTCAGATTGTCCTGTCACCCTCTATCTAGTTCTCTTTGTGCCCCTCCCCCTCCCCCTTCCCTTTCCCTCTCCCCCCTCCCCCTGTAACCACAACACTCTTATCAATGTCTCTTGGTCTCACTTTTATGTCCCATCTACATATGGAAAAATGCAGTTCCTGGTTTTTTCTGATTTACTTATTTCACTCCGTATAATGTTGTCAAGATTCCACCATTTTGCTATAAATGATCCGATGTCATCATTTCTTATGGCTGAGTAGTATTCCATAGTGTATATGTGCCACATCTTCTTTATCCAGTCATCTATTGATGGGCTTTTTGGTTGTTTCCATGTCCTGGCCACTGTGAACAATGCTGCAATGAACATGGGGCTGCATGTGTCTTTACAAGTCAATGTTTCTGAGTTTTTGGGGTATATACCCAGTAGAGGGATTGCTGGGTCATAAGGTAGTTCTATTTTCAGTTTTTTGAGGAACCACCATACTTTCTTCCATAATGGTTGTACTACTTTACATTCCCACCAACAGTGGATGAGGGTTCCTTTTTCTCCACAACCTCTCCAACATTTGCTATTACCTGTCTTATTAATAATAGCTAGTCTAACAGGTATGAGGTGGTATCTCATTGCAGTTTTGATTTGCATTTCTCTAATAACTAAAGAAGATGAGCATCTTTTCATATATCTGTTGGCCATTTGTATTTCTTCCTGGGAGAAGTGTCTGTTCATATCCTCTTCCCATTTTTTTATTGGATTGTTTGTTTGTTTGTCATTGAGTTTTATGAGTTCTTTGTATATTTTGGATATTAGGCCCTTATCTGAGCAGGTGTTTAAAAATATCATTTCCCAATTAGTTGGCTGTCTGTTTATCTTGTTATCAATTTCTCTTGCTGAACAAAAACTTCTTAGTTTGATGTAGTCCCATTCATTAATTTTTGCTTTCACTTCTCTTGCCTGTGGAGTCAAATTCATAAAATGCTCTTTAAAGCCCAGGTCCATGAGTTTGGTACCTATGTCTTCTTCTATGTACTTTTGATAAAATACAACACAATTTTATGTTTAAGACTCTCAACAAAATGGGTACAGAAGGAAAATATCTCAACATGATAAAGGCCATATATGATAAACCATCAGCTAACATCATACTAAATGGCACAAAACTGAAGACTTTCCCCCTTAAATCAGGAACAAGACAGGGTTGTCCACTCTCTCCACTCTTATTTAATGTGGTACTAGAGGTTCTTGCCACAGCAATAAGACAAGACAAAGAAATAAAAGGCATCCATATCGGAAAAGAAGAAGTAAAGGTATCACTTTTTGTAGATGATATGATCCTATACATCGAAAACCCCAAAGAATCCACAAAAAGACTTCTAGAAAAAATAAGCCAATACAATAAGGTCGCAGGATACAAAATTAACATACAGAAGTCAATAGCCTTTCTATATGCCAACAATGAAACATTTGAGAATGAACTCAAAAGAATAATCCCCTTCACGATTGCAACAAAAAAAAATAAAATACCTAGGAATAAACATAACAAAGAATGTAAAGGACTTATACAATGAAAACTATAAACCATTGTTAAGGGAAATCGAAAAAGACATTATGAGATGGAAGAATATACCTTGTTCTTGGTTAGGTAGAATAAATATAATCAAGATGGCCATATTACCCAAAGCTATATACAAATTTAATGCAATTCCCATCAAAATTCCAATGACATTTTTTAAAGAAATGGAGCAAAAAATAATCAGATTTATATGGAACTATAAAAAGCCCTGAATAGCCAAAGCAATCCTAAAGAAAAGGAATGAAGCTGGGGGCATTACAATACCTGACTTCAGACTATATTATAGGGCCACGACAATCAAAACAACATGGTAATGGCAGAAAAATAGACACTCAGACCAATGGAACAGAATAGAAAGCCCAGAAATAAAACCACATATATATAGTCAAATAATTTTTGATAAAGGGGCCAACAACACTCAATGGAGAAAAGAAAGCCTCTTCAACAAATGGTGCTGGGAAAACTGGAAAGCCACATGCAAAAGAATGAAGCTGGACTACAGTTTGTCCCCCTGTACTAAAATTAACTCAAAATGGATCAAAGATCTAAACATAAGACCTGAAACAATAAAGATTCTTAAATTTAAATCACCATGTGAGGTTAAAAGGTTCTGTAGTGCATGATGTTTTTATGTGTGTTTACAGGCATGGTCGGATATCAGGGGGAGTTGTATGAAGATGGCATTAATTAAAATGAAGAAGGAAAGAGGAGGTCAGAAGAGACCTGTTGTTTTGGACTTCTTAGTCCTTTTCAAGACTTGAAGTCTGAGTAAAGTGATTCTGAAAGCTACAAGATATATGTGTGCCTGAAATACATAATTAAGCTGCAAAATGGTCTGCTTATTGATAGGCAGTCATGTTGATGTTACAATTAATGCCTGAACACCAGTTAATGTCCACATAGGAAAGAATAATTACAAAACATCATTAATTAAGGTCTTTTACTCTTCCATTGTCAAAACTAATTGCCTGGAGTAAGATGTTCTCCCTTGATTAATTGGTTTATAAGGACATGGCCAAATCTGAGAAGGCTATTCTGTTTCCCAGGCAAAATGCTTAAGGTTCTGGTAAGAGTGAACACCAGGTAACAGGTGTGGCTTGTGGTCTTTTATGTTCTAGCTGCACAGGCCACACTTTAGGGTTACATCAGGACAGTTAAATTAATTTGAGGCATTCAATAGATGATCTACCCAGTGCCACTTTTTTTTTTTAATAAGACACAACCCTCTTCAAAACTAGAACCTTCTGTTGTCTAAGTACTGCTTCTGTTTTTGAAACTGTAGCCAATTTGTAACATGGAATTATTGTGAAGAGTATAATGCCTTCTTTGGTATAGATTACTATGTGTGTTCACTACCCTATTCAAAACATATCCACCTGAAATTAACCTTAGAATTTTGTTTGGTTGGATTAGTTGTTGCAGAATCCAGGAAGCATCTATTTACAGGGGCCTTGGGTGTTAGGGAGGCATCAAACAGGAGCATAGTTTAGCAAAAAGCTAGATGCTTTTACAGATCTCTAGTTTTCATTCCCATACACCTCTTCTGAGTTTCCAAAGCTTGTTCATTCTTCTCTTTAGTACTTAGAGGGGTTTTTTTTGTTTGTTTGTTTTTGGGTTTTTTTTTTTTTGTATTTTTCTGAAGCTGGAAATGGGGAGGCAGTGAGACAGACTCCTGCATGTGCCTGACCAGGATCCACCCAGCACGCCCACCAGTGGGCGATGCTCTGCCCGTCCAGGGGCGTCCCTCTGTCGTGACCAGAGCCACTCTAGCACCTGGGACAGAAGCCATGGAGCCATCCCCAGTGCCCGGGCCATCTTTTGCTCCAATGGAGCTTCAGCTGCAGGAGGGGAAGAAAGAGACAGAGAGGAAGGAGAAGGGGAGGGGTGGAGAAGCAGATGGGTGCTTGTCCTGTGTGCCCTGGCCGGGAATCAAACTCAGGACTTCCACACGCCAGGCTGATGCTCTACCACTGAGCCAACCGGCCAGGGCTACTTAGAGTATTTTTGATGCCTATTTGTTCCATGGAACAACGTGAAGATTGGGATAGATATCAAAAACTGAAAATCTTTTCAATCCAGGAATTTATCACAAACTCAATTTAGGAATGAGTGAATAAACTAATTAATCCCATGAGGAAACAGAAGCCCATTGGAATCCCCCACATTTTGTCTTTCTATAACAAAAATTGAAGCTTAAATAATAACAATATAACTTTGTTCTCATCAGTGAAAAAATAAACGGGACCCAAATTCAACAATTAAAAATAGCATTCCTCTAATAGTGGCAAGTGTTATTCAATTTTTTATTCCTATTTATCAGTGCTTTTTAATAGAGTGGGTGAAAACATATATCTAGAACCCCTCGGCAAAGAGAGGCCATATTCACAGTTGAGAATAATTTACTAAACTACTATCCATCACTCCAGTGTCCTGTGGCAATGAAAATGGAAAGCATTAGCCTGACCAGGCGGTGGTGCGGTAGATGGAGAATTGGACTGGGATGCGGAGGACCCAGGTTTGAAACCCTCAGGTTGCCAGCTTGAGTGCAGACTCATCAGCTTGAGCCCAAGGTCACTGGCTTGAGAAAGGAGTCACTCGATCTGCTGTAGCCCCCTGGTCAAGGCACATATGAGAAAGCAATCAATGAACAACTAAGGTGCCGCAACAAAGAATTGATGCTTCTCATCTCTCTCTTCCTGTATGACTGTCTCTGTCTGTCCCTCTCTCTGTCTCTGTCATACACACATACACAAAAGTAGAAGGCATTACATATAAAATAAAAAAATGTAAAGTAATATGTACATTTGCTTAGAATGCATATATTGCTTGTTATTTCTACATATTTTCTATGTATATATTCTGACAGTCCTTGCTAAATACCAAGATGAGTATAAAAATTTTTTTTCTACATTCCCTGTACCACTTCATTATTTTCTTAAATCATTTTAGGTCTTCCAAAAGCCACTGAAACAGAATTAGATATGCAAGAAATAGGCTGAGAGTAACCTAGGGAGAGTGAAGGCTCTGAGTCAACGGGGAGATGAATCCTGAAGGTACAATGGGGGTTGTCAGTTAACCACACTCCTCAGCACGGCTCCTGCACCAGAGAAGTCTGAGCAATACCTTCCTGCCGCTGCTGCAATCTTCCACCACGACTACTGAAGGATGGAAAGGCCATTGTGAAGTATTTCCACTGCCTACATTTCAATAGTATCATTATAAAATCCCATATTAGGACTCTTCAAGATTAAAAGGAATTTAGGAAACATAAGAAAAGGTAATGTATCTTCCCTATTTGCATACTGGTCTTAATAAAACAGCTATAAGAATAAAAAATAAACTGCTATAAATGATATTTGATAACATCTGAATCTGGGAAGAATAGTAGATTTTAGAAAGTATTTTTTACTTTTTCTTTGAATAAGAAATGTTCATATTTATGGATAAAATGCCATGCTACCTTTTTTTTTTTTTTGGTATTTTTCTGAAGTAAGAAGCAGAGAAGCAGAGAGACAGACTCCCGCATGCACTCAACCAGGATTCATCTGGCACGCCCACCAAGGGGTGATGCTCTGCCCACCTGGAGCGTTGCTCCATTGCAACAGGAGCCATTCTAGCATCTGAAGTGGAGGCCATGGAGCCATCCTCAGCACCCTGGACAACTTTGCTCCAATGGAGCCTTGTCTACAGGAGGGGAAGAGAGAGTTAGAGAGAAATAAATGGAGGAGGGGGACAAGCAGATGAGCGCTTCTCCTGTGTGCCCTGGCTAGGAACTAAACCCAGCACTTCCACATTCTACCACTGAGCCAACCTTCCAGGGCCTGCCATGTTATCTTTACTTATAAATACATCAGCAAAAAGTAACAAAATAAGTCCAAATGTTAACAATTTTTAGATACATTATGAATTATATGTATGTATATTAAACTTTTTCTCTACTATTATATATATATATGTTCATATTTTTTCATAGTAAGTATCTTAAAGAAGTCAAGTTTTCAGCAATCACCATTTATGCCCCTATTCCGTCTTCTAACTCCCCCTACCCATTCAGAAAGGCAGAATGTAGTGGAGCAAATAATTACTAAATCCCTTATGTTACTTTAGTGATTATTTTCTCCGCTACATTCTGCTTTTCTGAATGAGCTCCACATTCCTTCTGCAGTACAACCTACCAGTCAAATACTGTAGTGCTTCAATTTTTAGCAAAGCCGCTTTTTATTCTCCTCCATTGGTAGAAATAATTAGCATTCCAATATGTTTATTAAATTATTTGTGTATTTATTCTTTCAGTCATTCATACATTCACTCAATATCTCAATATTACTCAAGATTCTAAAGATGTAAAAATAAACATTCATATCATTCTCACTCATGGTATTAGATAAAGGGAGATGCAAATTATTAATTTTCATACAAAGTAATGAGTTATAATAGAGGCAAGATGAGTCTCTCACCTGTTGCATTTCCTCAGGTATAGACCCATCTCTGCATGAAAAAAAATTCAGTACTTTTAGATACAAACTTGATAGAGTCTATGGCATTTGTTATTGTTGTTTCCATGTCATTGCATGGTTCAGGATAGTGGGTCTGTTATACAAAAAAAAAAAAAAAGTTCAAAATATATATCTACATCTGTACTTCCTGATCTTATACAGGTTCCCTATTGTTCCTTTTCTGTTCCTTTTGGGGGCATAGCAATAGTGGTAATGTTTAATGTACCTCGAGTTGTTATGTAATGTTCTGTGCACAGAAGACATGTTCTAAGCTGTTCTCTCTCCGCCAAGTTCCTTCTCCTCCCCCACACTCTCTTTTAACCAAGGCTATCTTCTCTTTTCAGAGAATGTTTGTCTTATCTGTATTCATATTCCAGGCAGCTAAAAACTTTATGAAATACTTTTATATCTACTGTAACCTAAAACAAAGAAGTTATGGAAGGCAAGAAGACTAAAGTTATCTTAAAATAAAATAAAGGTAGATTGACACATGTTTGGTTCATTAAGCATTACCCAACACAAACTTATGGTAAAAGAAAGGTACAGACAACTAAAATTCTTTGTGAAATGCAGAAAGTCTTCCCCTTGAAGCTAAGAATGAGTCTATCAAGCTGTAAGGCAAAGAAGGACAGGCACTTCCAGAAGATAAAATGACATTTGTTTGCAAAAGTAAGACAGAATGTATTGTGTTTTGGGAATGGCACATAATTTATGATTGCTGAAGTGAGTTTCAGAAAATTAACTCAGACAGGTGACAAGTATCCACAAATGGAGGACTTTGTACTATGCAAAGAAGTGTGGATTTTAAGCAATATATGAGAATATACAATAAATCATTTTAAGCAGAAAACATGCATAATTTAAATGTAATTTAGAAAGATCACTCTCAATAGTAAGAAATAATCAAGAGTAGTTTATAACATATAAAGATGGAATTACCTTGTATTGAAATGAATAAATTCTAAAAGAATATAATTTGTCTCATTTATCACTTTATAATGATCTTGATAGATAGAATTATATGGATCTATGACTGTGTGTCACAATAAGAAAGAATATCCATAGCAAAATCAATGCAATCGTAGTCAATGACTTTGTGTGTGTGTGTTTTTTGTTGTAATTTTCCAGTCAATCTAATACCCTGACTTTAGACTTAATCTACATCATCAGACAAGTGTTGGCATCCTTTTTCTGACAGACATCTAACCAGCAATCTTCCAACAGAGAGTGAGTAAAGATTGAAGAAATGTTCTCTAGCTATTTTAAAACCTTTCAATACTTAATATATTATTGGAGTTTTATTTAATGGATGTGAAACATAAAGAATAGCTTATAAGGTCCAAACCAGGCTCTGACACAGTGAATAGAGTGATGGGACTGGGATGTGGAGGACCCAGGTTTGAAACCCGGACCAGTTTGAGCAAGGGCTCATCTGGCTTGAACATGGGCTCACCAGCTTGAGCATGGGGTCGCTGACTTGAGTGTGGGATCATAGACATGACACCAAAGTTGCTGGTTTGAGCCCAAAGGTTTCTGACTTGAAGCCAAGGTTGCTGACTTGAGCCCAAGGTCACTGGCTTGAGCAAGGGGTCACTTGTTCTGTTGTAGCCCCCTGGTCAAGGCACATATGAGATAGCAATCACTGAACAACTAAGTAACTTCAACAAAGGAATTGATGCTTCTCATCTCTTTTCTTTCCTGGCTATCTGTCTCTCTTTAAAAAAAGAATAAATTATAGGTGGAAATATTTTCAAAACATATTCTGTCTTGATTTTTCCTTTTCAATAACCACATTAGTTAACTATTTAGTTGTTTTTATATCCCTGTTAGTCCCACAAGAAAGGGGAGACTGATTATCAGAAAAAGTATAAACTCAACTACGAAGTCAAAATCAAAATTGATGAGGGAAAAAAAAGAAGTGCTGTCAATGAGAGGGGTCATAATACACAAATGTGCAAGACCTAAAGGCCAACATGGCTTCTAAAATTGATCCATGCTTTGGATCTTAGCAACACTTTGACCAAACTGGCAAGAAAATACTATCAATCAAAAACAAACCAATAAGCAAACAAAAACAAACAAACAAGCAAACAAACAAAAATACTTCCATCAATAAAACACATTTCATCTTATCAGAAAAGCAAAGCTATTCTAAATACATTGTTCTAACAATAATTTCTTCTATGCAATAATAATCAGAAATTGTTCAAACCATTTATTGTGTTTTGACAAATAACTGGGTTTATCTTCAGTTAATAACCTTCAAAAATGGTACTGATGGCTGATTACTTCTTCTGAGAAACAGCAAATTTACACATTAAAGGGAAAATATTTAGTCTAGAACTGTTAAGTAATGTTTTGATTTGCAAGGCAAAGTAAAGATCATAATGTAAGTTCTACTTGGACCAGAAGTCTATTTTTTTAAACAAGACATCCAATTTTAGTAACATATTATCTATGAAGATAGAGTAACCCATACACATCTTTAAAATATTTATTATAAAAATACTGTTTTCTCCAGGTTTATTTCAATGGATTGTTTTATGAATAAAACTGAATACAATAACTTTTTAAAGCTTTTGTTACTATGAAAAAGTGACAGGGAAGCATTTTTTCTCCATCACACATGAAAAAATATTATTAAAAAAAGATTGCCCCTGGCCTGACCTGTGATGGCGCAGTGGATAAAGTGTCGACCTGGAAATGCTGAGGTCGCCGGTTTGAAACCCTGGGCTTGCCTGGTCAAGGCACATATGGGAGTTGATGCTTCCAGCTCCTCCCCCTTCTCTCTCTCTGTCTCTCCTCTCTCTCTTTCTCTCTCTCTGTCTCTCCCTCTCCTCTCTAAAATGAATAAATAAAATAAAAAAAAAAAGAATTCTGAACTTTAAAAAAAAAAAAAAAAAAGATTGCCCCTTCCAGTTGGCTCAGTTGTAGAGCATCGACCTGGCATGTGGAAGTCCCACTTGCAATTCTCAGGGCACACAGAAGAAGCGCCCATCTGCTTCTCCACCCTCCCCCCTCTCCATTCTCTTTGTCTCTCTCTTCCCCTCCCGTAGCTGAGGCTCCACTGGAGCAAAGTTGGCCTGGGCTCTGAGGACAGCTCCATGGCCTCAGCCTCAGGCACTAAAATGGCTCTCGTTGCAACCAAGCAAAGACCCAGATGGGCAGAGCATCGCCCCCTGGTAAGCATTCCAGGTGGATCCCGGTTGGGCGCATATAGGAGTCTGTCTCTCTGCCTTCCCGCTTCTCACTTCAGAAAAATACCAAAAAAAAAAAAAAAAAAAAAAGATCGATTCTATTGACTGCAAATGAGAGTAGTTTTAAACATTTTCTCCATGAAAATTACCTTTTTAAAATCTTATATTTTAATAATAATATTGGTATGAAAAGGAACTAATGTGGTTTAGGAATCACAAAACAAACAAAAATATAATGGTATAGAAAGTAATAATGGAAAATTAATAAGAAATTCTTCAAAATTATGTAATATATATATGTGTGTGTGTATATGTATGTATGTATTTATATATGTATGTGTGTACTTCCTTACTTATTAAGTGATACAACATTTTTTAAAAAGTTTAAATTCCTACTAGTATCTTTCTACTGCCAATTCCAAACCATTAGTCTCTTCGGAGCCAAGCTAAGGCTGAGCTTGGAAGACAAGTGGTTCAAGAATGTGTTAGTGAAGCCTCAAAGTCCTATTCTGAATCCCAAAGGAAAAAAAAATTACTACCTTCTCCTTTTGATCAGGAGGAGATACTGAAGACATTGTGAATAAATTTGGGGAGATATTAGATCACAAATCTGCAGGACTCTAAAGGAACATCAACCTCTTTCTAGCACCAACATTACTGAAGAGACCTTAAAAAGAAGAACTAAATTATCTCTAATACTATGAGAAAAAAGGTAGTGGAAACAGGGAGCAGGATGAGGGCCTTTTGACACCTCTAATAACAATGGACTTGCTAATATCTGATAGCCAAAAATGCAAGGAACTTATGTCATAGTTTATGTAGTCAAGAGACCGAGTCAGGCCTCAGACTATAGAATTTGCATGTAATACACTATGCAAAATGCATTGTCAATGGGTTTAAAAATACATAAAGAAATAAACGGAAAATTGTACTAAAAGTAATAAAAGCACCTAAGGAGGATAACATTGAAATTAAACTTGATGAAAATAAAACAAAAAGTTTATTAAATGAAAAAAATAATCAGTTGATTAGCAGAGGTTGAAATACAAATTAAAGGTTTGGAAAATTCTATTCAAAAAATATATTAAAAAATAGTACGAAAATAAACAGATAAAATTATAAATTGTATATCAGATGACAGTAATAGAAGACGAAAATCAAATTAATAAAAAACTTTAAAATATAAAAACAAAAAGATAAAGGAAAGTGCTATGGAGACCTGATCTTAGACAAGGAAAGAACTCATGGAGTTCTAGTTATTATTGACTATTTTTTTTAATTCATGGGCTATAAGCACGAACAAATTATACTACAAACAGAAAGACTCTGTCTATACAAAGAGAAAAAAATTCTGCTCACACATTCTATCTGAGAAAAGAATGACCCTAGTAATATAGCAAAATAAATAATCACAGAACTCTTAATAAAGTCAAGTTAAAGGAGCAATAAAAAGAACCCCACTAAATAATAGACCTTTCCTTATAACTTCAGATATAATTTAAGTGGATAAAATATGCTATCTCTGTATATGTAATATAAGTACTGAAAGATCCCTGCAATGAAAGAGACAAGACAGTAAACAACAACAACAAAAAAACTAATTCTAGCCCTGGCCAGATGGCTCAGCAGTAGAGCGTTGACCCAGTGTGTGGAAGTCCCAGGTTTGATTTCTGGCCAGAGAACACAGAAAAAGCTCCCATCTTCTTCTCCATTGCTCCCCCTCTCCTTTCTCTCTGTCTCTCTCTTCCCCCCCTGCAGCCAAGGCTTCACTGGAGCAAAGTTGGCCCAGGCACTGAAGATGGCTCCATGGCCTCCGCTTTAGGTGCTAGAATGGATCTGGTTACAATGGAGCAATGGCCAAATGGGTACAGCACTGCCCCTGGTGGGTATGTTGGGTGGTGTGTATGTGGAAGTCTGTCTCTCTGCCTCCTCACTTCTCACTTTAGGAAAAAAAAAAGAAGCTAATTCTAGCTTAGGAGAAAAATATAAATTCTAGGACAAAACTTCAGTAAAGGAGAAGAAAAGCAATCCAAGTGGGGGAGAGATAAAACAGTGAAAGTATTGAGACATAAAAATGTTGTAGGCCATAGTGTGTTGACCCAGCATATGGACACCCCAAGTTTGGTCCCTGGTCAAGGCACACATGAGAAGCAAATATCTGCTCTTCACTTCCCACAGCCAGTGATTCAGTTGGTTTGAACATGGCCCCAGGTTCTAAGGATAGCTCAGTTGGTTCGAGTGCATCAACCTCAGGCACTAAAAATAGCTAGGTTGATTTGAGCATCAGCTTCATATGGGATTGCCAGGTAGATCCTGGTCAGGGCACATGAGAAGTCTATCTCACTATGTTCCCTCCTTTCACAAAAGAAAGAAAAGAAAAAAAGAAAGAAAGAAAGAAAGAGAGAGAGAGAGAGAGAGAGAGAAAGAAAGAAAGAAAGAAAGAAAGAAAGAAAGAAAGAAAGAGGGAGGAAGGGAGGGAGGGAGGAAGGGAAGAAGGAAGGAAGGAAGGAAGGAAGGAAGGAAGGAAGGAAGGAAGGAAGGAAGGAAGGAAGGAAGGAAGGAAGGAAGAAAGGAGGGAGGGAGGGAGGGAGGGAGGGAGGGAGGGAGGGAGGGAGGGAGGAAGGAAGGAGGGAGGGAGGGAGGGAGGAAGGAAGGAAGGAAGGAAGGAAGGAAGGAAGGAAGGAAGGAAGGAAGGAAGGAAGAAGGAAGGAAGGGAGAAAGGGAGGGAGGGAGGAAGGAAGGAAGGAAGGAAGGAAGGAAGGAAGGAAGGAAGGAAGGAAGGAAGGAAGGAAGGAAGGAAGGAAGGGGGAAGGAAGGAAGGGAAAGAAAGAAGGAGAGAAAGAGAAAATGGTGTAAAGGACTGATAAGGTGGTAAGAGGGAAGAAGAGGGAGTATAAAATATACTGCTGGGACAAATGGTTGGAGTTTTGTTTTCATACAATAGTACAGACTCGTGTGCTTTATCATGAACACTGATAAGCAGACAATAACAAAGAGGGGGGAATAAGAAAAAAAAATGTCCAAATTAACATTGGGGAATAAAAGAAAGATCTATATTATTAGATCATACAAATTAAGAGAAAGACAACATAAATATGTTTAGGTAGAAGAAGTAATATCAAGTATATAGGTTATTACTATGCTCCACCAAAAGCTGAAAATCATCATATTGAGATTTTTTTTTAAAAAAAACAGAATGTTATTGTCTCACAGTTCTGGAGACCACAAGTCTGAGTACAAAGTGGTAGCAGGGCCATGCTCCCTCTGAAAAGTGTAGGGAAGTCTTGCTCTCCTCTTTCTAGTTTCTGGTGGGGACCAGCAGTCTGTGGCCTTCTGCGGCTTGCAGCTGCACAGCCCCTCTCTGACTTCGTCATCCAGCGGGGTTCTCTCTGTGCAGCTCTGTGTTCACACGTCATCTTCTTATACTGAGATTTTATCAATAGTTTGAAAATAAATGGACAGAAAAGGGACATTAAGTGATCATAAATACAAAGCAGATATTAATAAATATCAACAACAAACAAGATGAAATTTAACAAAAATTAACAAAAGAATACAAAGATGGACATTAATAATAAAACAGTAATATAAACATAAGTATATGTGTGTTTATAAACACATATACACATATTTTTTGTTAATAGACAAAATTTTTTTAGAAAAGGAAAAATTATCAAACAGAGAGAAAAATGGAAAGATCTCTTAACATGCATTATTCCTGGGTAAGCAGAAAGTATTGATTAGAGAGAAGAGAAAGGGCTAGTAATTAATAAAAATAAATTATTCAAAACTCATATATATATATATATATAATCCCATTCATCTACAATGATGTGTGTGTGAGTATGCAAAAAAAAATCAAATTCTATTGGCTTAAATATCAACCTTTTCTATCACCATTGAAAAAGCTGAACTATATCTATATGACTTATAACATGCTGTTGGTGTTGGTGAGGACAGAAAAATAAGATTTGCCTTTTTCCTACATGCTTTTATATTGTTTTACACTCTTTTATATGTATTGCTTTTGTGATTTCAAGGCATCAAATAAAAACCTCCTGTAAAGGTAAGTAAATAAACATATATTGAAATATATATATAATGAAAAAATGATAGTCCTTGAACTATCATGACCCATATATACCACTTTCAGAAATATTTTTATAAAACTACAAAAATTTAAATTGTCAAGAATAGTCCGTAAATAAATTGATAGTAATTATATAAAGAAAATCACTGATTATTTATAGTAACTTAAATACTACATAACAATAGTGGTCAGGTTAATTATTATCAAAGAACAGCATCACATTGATTTAATTATGTATATATAGTTAGCGAAGGGGCTCATTTAAATATTGCCTTATAGTAGGAAATCATCATTTTACCAGAAATTGTTTTAAAAGCCCCAAAATAAATGCATCTAACTTCATTGGCATAAAAATTGTGTTTATATTTAGAACAACCTATATAATGTTGATAAAGAAAACAATAAATCATTTTGCTACCTCCAATTGAACAGTATAGAACACTAGCAAAACTCTCAAGCTAGTGGGTTTGACTCTGATAGATGCATTTGCAAGGAAATAAGACAGTTCAATCTTGTTATATGGTTTGTAGCAGTAAGTAATCAGTATTTCAGAAGAGTAAAAGAGCATCTCTGGAACATCTCTGTAGAATCTTCTTAATGTCCTTGTGCCATTTGTTGAGACTCAGACGCCCCACTTCTTTGCAGAAGATTTATGTGCACGCATGCGATGTTCGTGTATAAATATAGAGACATTACACGTTCTAGGATTGTCATAGAAGTTCAATTTTTTCCTTGTAAATAAAATTTTTCTGTCTGGCTCGTAGCGGCATTCTAAGCTTATGTGAAAAGTTTGTTGTTAGAGAGATAACTGATCAGACAGCTAGGGCAGCTGACAAGCATGTCTACTGTGCTGTCCAAAAGAGAACCTTGGAGAGACTGGCTCATGTTGATGATTCTTGCTACCTAGTAGCACAGTATTTAAGTTTAGTGGGAAAGGGGTTGTGTGTATACTAATGCAAAGCGCTGCTCCCCTCAGTAAATAATTAGTAACATGGTTCAATAGAAAGAGTAGATTAGAGCTCTGTCCACAGAAGACCTGGTATGACTCTTCTGAGGCTTTAGCTGAGCCATTTACAAACCTCCTTGCACCTTGTTTCCTTTATTCTCTGAAGGCTTTGTAGTTTATCAATATTTTACTGACTGAGCTTTGCTTGAAAGAAAGTTGGGCCCCTCAGGATACTAATGGCAGCATTAACCCATATCAGTTTAGGAGATTCTGCTGACCCAATGAGCATCATGGTACTAAACACTGTATGCAATAATGCATTAGATGAACCAGTTTAAGTGGTTTAATTCCAAACATTCAAAACCTGTTTGATAATAGACAGTTTTATGTTTATTTTTCCTCAAAGTCTGAGACTTCACAGAATACATTTCACTGGGCTATGTAATGTCTCTTCCAAGCATACAATATAAGATTATTACATAAATCCTTCTGAGGAAAGAAGTTATATCACAATAATAATTTTTCATCACAAATGATACAATTTTTTTACAATGATCAACATTCTAGCATTCTATAGACTAAGCAAAAGAGCATGTTCTCTCTTGTAACATAAAAATAGAAAAAAAAACAGTTTTCTCTTTGTAACTTTCTTTGTATTCATGTACTCACCAATTTTACTTAACATTTATTTTTAGGACATAAACACATTTTCTAGTGTAACATATTGGCACAGTTACCAAACACTATGTATCCTATTCTACTAATTAGTGATATATTTTATACACTTTTTCAAAATGCATATAAATTATGTTTGTATTCATTGCTGAGAATTCTAGAACTACAGCAATGTTCCTCGCCTGTCCAATTGCATATAATGAAAGGATTTATTTCAATAAATGTTTCCAAAGCAGTGCTCACAGGTATACTGAATATGTAAAAATCCAAAATTAATTACTTTCCTGCCCTCTTGAAATATGCCTGAGCCAAGAAGATACTGCCAATAAAGGGAACTTCACTTACACTAACTTTAAAAGAACCCGGCCTGAAAAAGCATGACCAGCCAGCCGCCTGCAGCCACCATGCCACATTCAGTATATATTTAATGAACTATTTTGCTTATATAATGAATACCACTGAGCGCACCCAGACCTGGACTACCTTGAGTAGCTTGCAAGCCTTTGGGAAGTTTAAGCCAAAATATAGCGTGAGGCGGAAAAAAAAAATGCTTAGCAATAATTGCCACCTTTGGCAGCAGACAAAAGGGACAGCAGGCATCGCTGACTCTACTCCGTAGAACACACTTACCCAGAGTCAGGGTAACACGCAGCTCCACTTCAGTGCACACGGTTTCCTTCTGTTCTCTGCTTTGTTAGTGTTTACTCGAATGGAGAGATCTGACTGGGACATCAGAGAATTGCTTTCCATGGAACGGATGGCCAATTATTATAACAACAGCCAGCAAAGGAAAATTAATTTCATGTGAAATGTGACAAAGCTCGAGCAAAATGTGACCTTGAATACAGATGTATTTATATTGGGGAAAACAACTGCCCTCTCTTCTCAGTCATTCACATATTAGCTTTGTTACACGGGGAATGTGCTCTCTTATAAACTGAGTTTAAAGTTTCAATATGTAAAGGATTTTGGGCACATTATTTTTTTTTTACATCAAACTTGAATATTTTGCATCAAAATATGCAAAACTTTAAAGATGTTATTAGACTCCTAGGCCATACTGGATATTTTTCATGTCCTTTAAAGATTTTTTTTTTTAAATTAGGGAACAGACATATATCGTCATAAGGCAGATCTGAGCATTCTAGGAACAGCAAGAAGGAAAGATGGTACAAATTCAGAGAGTTAGAAGTGAGGGACAAGAGCAGAGGAGGCACTGTGACCAGTGCTCAGGGCTTTGTTTTTCGTCCCAATGCTGTTAGCCACTGTCGGTCTTCTAAACTCAATAGCACGGTATGACTCATTTGGTGAAAAAAAATCACTTGATCTGCCATATGGAAAATGGATATTATGACAGGATGATGTCATAGTATCTTGCACTAATACAGAAATCTGTATTAAAAACAAGAAAAGTAAAGAAATTCAAAATACATTTTTAGTGGTGCTGAAGAAATATTTGCTGACAGTTTGGCTATTGGGGAGTGAAGAGTCAGCTCAGTTCATCAAATTATCATGAACTCTGGACAATTTCCTGTTAGATTCAGGGAAAATACGGTGTTGAGAGAAATTACTGAGCTGATAGATTACAGTTACAAGATCCCTAGCTCTTTTGGTGATGAGTTGTGAAGGCTCCCAGTCCCTCTATATCCCTCTTTAACACGACCTTCACCTCCCCTTCTTGCTTGAGAATGCTGTGGGCATCACACACTGCAAACTATATTACTGCCCATAGTTTTCAGGTAGCTCCTTTCTTTGTTTTAATTGCTCATGATATATTTGTTCCCATTGAATGTCAGTTTCATTTGCTTTTCAAGACTTCTCCAATTTATCATAGTCAGCTGAATCCAATCTTATTCTCCTAAGGTGTTGGCTTTTCCTTTTTTCCATTTTTGTTTTCATGTGTACTCCTAATAAGTTAAATTTTCTACTTGTAAGGCCAGTAGCCACGGGCACCATCACAGCCGCCTGGCCCATGCAGGTTCGCATTAGATTCGGACAGACGGTAATGAAACAACGGAGCCAAGAACTCATGGGCCATCATAATTAATCCTAGCTTGCACTTGACAGCAAGTAAAAACACACACTGGGCTCCAAAACCCACTCATTCAGTACTCACAAAGCTACTGACTTATCTGAGTTTCCTAGAATCAAAGGTTTCTAGTTCGTCAGACTTATTCACCTCTGTTCCCCATCTCCTTCCTTCTCCCTGCACAAACTCTGCACAAACTGGCTTCTCACTCAGCACTCCACCATCTTGGCTGCTTCTCCTGGCCTCCTCCATGTGGCCTTTCTCTGCTCTCCTTTCTAATGAGGAGAGGAACTGAGAGAGAGCAGGCTCCTGGTCTGCCTCACTTTATAGTGTACAAACTAAAACCTTTAATCCAATATACAAACAAGGAAGTCTTTGATACAAAGTCACTTATCTGAGGCATAATGGGATTTCTTATGAGAGTGCACCACCCCTCATCAAAAAGAGTGGGAAAGGCTTAGTCCCAAAACCAAGCCTCAGGCTACAAGGATCCTGCCTGCCCATAGCCCACCCCCAACACATGTTAATATAATCACACCCATCCCAAGCAAGAAGGGCAACCAATACCATCATCTGGGTGATGGGCTTCCACGTGGGCAGCGCCATCTTTAACAAAGTGAGCATAATATATTTTATCTTCCCAACACTACTCTAGCATTTAGATTCTTGATTCTTCTTTTGGTATTTAATCTATACTATTCACTCACTTTCCCCATAGACAATTGATAACCATGCTTTTAAAATTTTTGCTTCCCATCATTGTCTCAAAAATGGTTTTAACATTTAAGACAACAGACAAAGTCATGCTTTAGTAAAGATGCATCAAAATCAATACACTCCACAATATACTACATCCAACATCCTGGATTCAGGAGAAGATGAATCAAACTGCACTGCAGAAGCATGAGGATTCATACTGTAAATATTGCCCATATGACCCCCATTTCACATTGTGGTAAATATTTCAGATATAGGAAGTAAAGTTATAAGCATGTAACTTCAGGCTCGACAGGTAACCAGCATAAATTGCATGGCTTAAAATATCACAGAAGATCCAAAATGGTGCCAGTGTAGGTGGATGTTACACCCATCTCTTCCAGCGCCCAAACTGTAGTTACAACTAAATTAAAAAAAATTATCCTGAAAAACGAACGTAAGACTAAATGAAGAAGAGTCATATAACCAAAGATTCACAGAAGAAGCCACATCAAGGAGGTAAGAAGGGCAGAGAAGAATTGGGCACCTGAAAGCTGTATAATTATGTTAACCAGTGTTACCCCAATAAAATTCAATTAAAAATAGAAAAAAATAAAAATCACATATATAAGAATATTTTAAAACACATATATAACTAAAATATTATGTCAATCAAGTGTTATATATTTTATTAAAATATCTTTTATCATAGCACTCTACAGGTTGGTTTGGCTCTTTCTTCTTTGTCTGATTTTATTTTTCTTTTTTTGACAAATGTAGAGGTAAAGAAAAAAATAAGCATTCAAATGTCGATTTTTTTCAGTAGTTTTAGTGTATTTATTCACATTTCTTATCTTTTATATACAACATAAATATATGTATAGCCTATATTAGAAATATAATCTAGTGTGTAATTATATTTAATACATGACCTTTAAATAATAAGTATTTTAATCTTGCAAACTCCAATCTTCAGAGAAAAAATGTCTAATTACATGGAGAAAATAATTAAAAATAAGACTGACCTTTCCTTATGATTGCATAGTGTATGTTTTTAATTAGAAGAAAGTTAATATAAACCTGTGAATACAGATAATTATTTTAAAATATCAGTGTGTGTCCAACTTAATATGGCTTACTTTTCTGGATCAGTGACTGCTTTTTATTTATTAATGTTAATATATTGAATTTTATAAAAGTATGTCATGTTACAGCAGTGGGAAATTCTCATATTTGTCATTGTAGAATTAAACATGAAAGATTTAGCCTTGAATGCTAAGAGATATCTACTAACCCACCTGAAAATACTCAAACAGTGTTAAGTAACACAGTACAGGGTACAGTATTTTTACTGATTCTTACACACATTATATCAAAGTGTATCAATATTTTCCATCCCGTTTGTGTCCCAAATAACATGTATATAACATAGTTTATATACTTGTGTGCTTGACTTTAAAATATATAGCTTGACTATAGTAATCATCTTATTATGCACATGTCTAGCGAATCACCATATTGTGCAACATACATCCAATTTTTATTTTAAAAAATACCTACTTAGAAAATATGCATTTTTAAAAATAATATAAATGCTTCCAATATTAGACTCAATTTTATATTTCTTTTAGGCCAATACAATCACATAACAAAATATATAAACATATATATATATATAATGTGGCCAAAAACAGCAATTTCATCTTTAACATGAATAAAAAAATGTGATTCTTTATATTTTTCCACCTTCAAGTCAATAAGTTTATTTTATTTTTACTAGTGTTTCTATATTCTTAGAAGATGTCAATGAAATAAAGTGGGGGTAACAACAGCGTATTGTAACATAACTACAATAAACCACAAAACAGAGAAAATATAAACTAAAAGCTCTAAAAGTGAAAATTTACATGGCTTGTATTATATGTAAGTTACACCATCACTCACTAATATTAGAAATATGCTCAAAATAATAGCATGTCACTTACTCTACCCACAGTTCAGAGGTACTTTGCAATCATTTCTGTGGTAGGAGTTTCCTTAGATACACAATAATACATGTCTCAATTTTGGGACAGGTTTTATAAATTATTTAAGCTATATAAAACTGTGCCTGTCACTCTCAAAATACCAACAAACGAAATGTGTACTTTAATCAAGTGAAGACTTCATCATTAAAAGCCTTGAAATAAATACTTGAAAAGTGTGTTTTTAAAACCAGGCATTCAGCAAGAAGTCAATTGGTCCTAGAAATTGTAATGGTTATCTTTATGAAAAGGCATTAATTTTAAAAAAGGAATGCCATTAAAAGTTGAAAGTACTGATCATATAAAAGAAACAATTATGGGAGAAAACTATTTTGAGTAACATAATTATATGTGTCTTTCTATAGTCATCATCGTTTGAGTCACTTATTTGAAAAGAGAGCTTGGGTTCTCCATCAAATATTAAAGAAAAACTATTGGAAAGTTTTGTGGCATATAGTTTGAACTCTAAAAGCTTTTAAAATTATAGTAGTGACAGTTATTGTATACATATATGCCACAGTAATGTTTGATATATTAATTAGAAAAATATTGACATAAATTTAGTAAAATATTAAGAAAAACAAAGTTTTTTCAGTTTTTTTTTTACTTTTTATTAAATTTATTGAGGTTACATTGGTTAATAAAGTTATACAGGTTTCAGGTGTAAAATTATATGATACATCATCTGTATATTGCATTGTGTATTCCTCACCCAAAGGGAAAAGAACAGCAAGGTTTAAAAGTTGATCGAATGTTTTATATCTGCATTGTCTAATATTATGGTCACTATCAAAACCACTGAAATTAAATTTAAAAATAATTAAAATTAAATATAATTAAAGGTTTAGTTTCTTGATTACACTACCAACATTTCAAGCAATCAATAGCCTCATGCTGCTACAGGTCCCAGTATGGGATATTGCCGATATAAAGCAACACCATCATTATAGGACAGCACCAAATTAAACTTTCTACATATCTTGAAATTTTAAGTAAAAGATTTTTTGTTTCCATATTTTTTTTCTATGAATGTCTAGATACAAAATGAAATAAAGTGAAATAGTATGACGTCTTCTTAAAGATGGAAACAGTTAAAAGCTATTCCATTTGAATGTAAAACCTTTTCAGAAGGCCAGAAGACAGGAAATCAAAGCCAACCTAAACATTAGTGATTTCTAAATTTGCACAGTACACAAGAGCCATTTATATTAAAATAATGAGAATCACACTACCAATAGACAATACTAATTCAACTTTCTCACTGAGTTTGAAATGTAGGGATACATTTATAAATAATTATTACAGTGTTCTAGCCAATGTATTTTTGGCTAGGAGAAATTTAGAACAGGAATCACAAAGTTTCAGTTATGAAATAAATGTTTCCTTGAACAAAAACAACTACAATCTGATTTGGTAGATATTCTTCACTGTTGATTCAACACTCTATATACAAATATGCCAAAGTTTTTCGGGAGTGTCACTTTCATGCATTTCCAGGAGTTAGACAATCAAATAGCAAATATATAAGTTCTGACATTTTAGTGTAATTAAGAAAAATAATTTCCTTAACACTTACCCTTTACTTTTAAAACCTCTTAAAAACCGATTCACTCATTCCATTAATCCATTGTCATGTTTAGAGTATTCAAAGGAGGTAGAGCCTCTGAATACATATTCTCAATAGAACATGTAAATGCAAAATATAATTTTGCTCATCAAAGTAATCCCAGAAAAGAAACTCTGCTATTTTATTTACAGTCTCACCTTTATTAAATATATAAATCATGTGGATATTGTGAGAGGGTCTTTCTTTTTTTAATGTGGCTATGATGGTAAAGCATATGTCGACTGTGTGGATAAAAAGTTTTAGGTATTTATTTACTAATATGTTCGTCATGTAAGGCATGGGACCAGAGTAAATAAATAAAGGTAAGGAGGTCTGGAATTAGGAAGAGGAATAAGAAAAGGTGCAGAATTTAGTAGGGGTCAGAAATGGAGGCAGTCTAACACTGAGTGATAATAACAGTAACAGTAACAGCGGGTATGACTGAACAAGGAGCAATTCCAGTGGAGAGATGAAGGCAATGGCTTCAGCAGTAGGGGATTCTGCTGCTGTATAATTGACTGAAAAGTATGTAAAATCTCAAGCAGTTAATGACCCGCCCACAAATTGTATTCCATTAGAAATTATCAACAGTCTGTTATTGGTTTCTGTTATGATTTAAAACATTAAAGTCTATGGCATTTTTCTTCAATTCATTCTGTTGATCATCAAGTAAACTACCTATTTTTAAATATTTTTTCAAATTAATTTCCCTTCTCTCATAAGGCCTCCATCTTATTAATGACCTCATTATCTCTGGCCTCAGTTGCTGACAATACTCAGCATACTCCAGCTTGCTTCTTCCCCCACCCCCCAACCATCACCACAGCATTAATCCCTTCATTAGTGTCCAGTGGAAAAGGACAAAATGACTCCATGTGGCAAGTAAAATTTATCTAAACTCTCTAATCTTGTTGCAGGTTCAAAGTCTATTTGATTTAAAATCTATACCTTGCCTTGGCCTGTTGGCTCAGTATCTACCTGGCATGTGAGTGTTCTGGCTTAGATTCTCAGTCAGTACACACAAGAGAAGCGCCCATCTGCTTCTCCACCCCTCCCCCTTTTGCTTTTCTCTCTCTTTCTTTTCTCCTCCCCTCCCACAGCCATGGCTCGATTGGAGCAAGTTGGTGCAGGGCACTGAGGATGGCTCCATGGCCTCCACCTCAGGCATTGAAAAAATGACTCGGCTGTTGAGCAACAGAGCAATGGCCCCAGGTGGTCAGAGCATTGCCCCCTAGCACGCTTGCTGGGTAGATCCCAGTCAGGTCACATGTGGGACTCCGTCTCTCTGCCTACCTTTCTCTCACTAAAATTAAAAAAGAAAGAAATAAAAAAATAAAAAAATAAATTTTATTTGCTTTAAAATCTGATGTTGAAAAATATTTCCAGTATAGTTTGTCTTTCCCTTCAGTCTCAAGGTAGTAGTAATGAGTTGTAAATTCTAGAGTTGGAAAAATTTGAGATCAAACTAAGTCTTCACCCTTTACTCAATGTTTGACTTTACATAAATTATTATTATTATTATTATTTGTATTTTTCTGAAGCTGGAAACGGGGAGAGACAGTCAGACAGACTCCCGCATGCGCCTGACCGGGATCCACCCAGCACGCCCACCAGGGGCGATGATCTGCCCCTCCGGGGCGTCACTCTGCCGCGACCAGAGCCACTCTAGCGCCTAGGGCAGAGGCCAAGGAGCCATCCCCAGCGCCCGGGCCATCTTTGCTCCAATAGAGCCTTGGCTGCGGGAGGGGAAGAGAGAGACAGAGAGGAAGGAGGGGGTGGGGTGGAGAAGCAAATGGGCGCTTCTCCTATGTGCCCTGGCCGGGAATCGAACCCGGGTCCGCCGCACGCCAGGCCGATGCTCTACCGCTGAGCCAACCACCCAGGGCCTACATAAATTATTTTTATTTCTTACTCAGTGAAAGTCTAAAGTAAATGCTCTCAGTCACCAAGGAGTATGTGATAGGGAGAAGGGGAAGACATGGGTAGAAGAATAAATTCACTACCATCTTCAATATATGACTCAAGTGTTGCCTGGATACTGCTTAGGAGAAGAAAAGAGCATGTAGAATCAAGTGTAAAATTTATTTGTGTGAAAGACCTACCACTTCTGCTCATCTTCCATTGGTTACAATTGAATTCCATGCTTACACATAATTATAAGGGAATGTGAGATACTGTTTGGATATGTGGGTAAAAATAAAATAATATAGATTTATTGACTAGCTAGAAGTCTCTTCCAAAAGATAATAGAATGCTACCTACCACACAGAGCCACACTGCAGATTAAATGGCATAATGTAAAATTTACCATGCAGAGGTTTAAAAAAAAGTTATTATTAATGTCAGTGTTACCATTCTGAAGTTTATTTCTTATTATAGAGGTTACAAATCATAAGAAATTGTAAATTGGTTAAATATTTACTCTTTCCCAGACAGAGCCTGATCATTTTCTTTCTAAAACTCTTTGATACAACTTTCTTTTTTTTATATAATAAAAAGACAAGAAACTTTGGAGTTATACTGACTAGAGACTAAACTTCTAATTTCCTACTCATTACCTAGGTAATTACAACTTTAAAAATTGTATTGAATATCTACAAAGAGTTGGCCTTGTCCTGTGCTCTTAGAATGTAAAGAAAATTAAAGTTTGGTGAGATAAACATTAAATATTGACAAGACTTTGAAGTGAGTCTAATTATAGTAATAAATTCAGAGACTACAAGTGATCAATGTGAAATACAGACTATATTAGGAGCTTATTGTGATAGTCCAGGCAAGAAATAAGAGACTTAATTTGAACTATGGCAATAAATAAATAAATAAATAAATAAATAAATAAATAAATAAAATGATGAGATAGACCATGTTCAGGTATTTTCGGTATTACCCAGGCAGAGCACACATGCAAAAATGTAGGTTTAAATAGTCAAGAATATAAGTAATTTAAGTCATGGGTATATAAGTTTGAGTTTCCTAGATGAGTAACATGCCTTGTTGATAGTTAAAAATTATCTGGAAAGCAGAAACAAGCCATGAATAAAGATTAAGATTTCAAAATGAACATATATGTGAATTACTGAGAGAAAGCTAATAAGAAATACAGCAAAGAAAGGAACTTGGGTATATGACTAAGAAAATACATCAAAAGAGAGCAGTGACAACACAAAATCAAAGAATGAGAGTGACAAGAAGGAAGAAACAATCAACAAAATTACCAGGTTTTTTTTAATATATATATTAATTTTTGTTTGGTCAGCTATTTTGAAAATGTCAATTGACGGTCCTGGCTGGTTGACTCAGTGGTAGAGCACAAACCTGGCATGTAATGTCCGGGTTCAGTTCCGGTCAGGGTCCATAGTAGAGGTAACCATCTGCTTCTCCACCCCTCCCCCTCCGTCTCTTTCTCTCTCTCTCTCTTTCCTCCTCTCCTGCACTCATGATTCAATTGGTTCCAGCACATCAGCTTGGATCCTGAGGATAGCTCCATGAAGCCTCCACCTCAGGCATAAAAATAGGTTAGTTGTGAGCATGGTCCCAGATGGGCAGATTATTTACCCTATACAGAGGCTTCTGGGTAGATCACAGTTGGGCACAAGCAGGAGTGTGTCTCTCTATCTATCTATCCCTCCTCTCACAGAAGAAGAAGAATAAGAAGAAGAAGAAGGAGGAGGAGGAAAAAAAGTCAGTTTACATAATGACCAAACCAACTAGAGGTCTAGATTGCATTTGGTTGAGAAATAAAGGAGATTAGAAAAAATGGAGACTATACCAGCAGATAAATCATTCAATAACTTTCTTGGTAAGAAGAGGCAAAGGTGTGGAAGTAACATTAAAAAAAAAGTCAAAGATTTTAAAAATTTGGAGAGAAGATGTTGGGCAAACAAATGTGTAACAACTGTGTTAGGCTTGCTATCTTGTATTTTGCCTCATTGGTGCATGAACACGGGCAGCACCAGGTGTGTATAGTCTGTGTAAGGCTGCGGGTGCTTGCCCTCAGGGAGGCAGATTACAAATTGCAGCCATTATGAGACTCGGATAGTCAGAACGGCCCACGAGGCTCCGCAGTTCCTTTACCGTCTGCCTGAATCCAATGGGAACCTGCATGGCCACAGCCACTGGCCTTACAGGAGATATCCATTATACTTGAAAGTTGAGATGAAGTCAGTCAGTGGAAAAGATATTTACATTAAAACAGAAAATAAAACACAATGTGAAAATTATTAGCTTTGAAAGGAACTAATATACTACTTTTTTCCCAAAACAAGTCAAGTCAGGGGCATCCCATGGAGTGTGAAAGGGAAGACGAGGAAATGATGGCTCTGTTTCTCAGTGAATAACGCACAAGATGGTGTGCAGCCAGCAAGTGAAAACAGTGAGTTCAGGATACAGATTTTGTTTATTCATTTATTCAAAAAAATATCCTTTGAACACTAAATTCCAAATAATTATCTAGGCACTGGAAACACAAAATTGAATTGACTGCATTTCCTAGCCTCAAGGTGCTTATATTTTGATACAAAAGACAAATAGAAAACCAATGAATAGGAAACTGTGTGACAAGTGCTATAATCGAGGTAGAAGGTAATACTTCTTCACAGGAAAGGAGCTCTAACATAATGCATGGGAGAAGCAAAGAGTTCTTACTGAAGGAAAGAAAGCTAAAGGTGAGTATTGAGGCTGAGTAGTATTTAAGTAGGCAGATAAAGTCGGGAATGGTGTTCACGGTAAAGAAAACAGCATGACTAAGGGCAGAGTTAGAAAACAGCAAGATAAATTCAGAAACCGAAAGTTGTTTATATGGCTGGAGCTTAATACTTGAAGGAAGAATTTATATAAATAAGATTAGAAGTACTCGGGAACCAAATTGCAAAGTATATATTTTTGTGGTAAGCAATGTAGCTTAAGTTTTATTTCCAAGCCAGTTATGCTGAACGATTTTAACACTTAAAAATGTAAAGATAACCTCATCAGATTTTCATTTTGATAAAGAGCACTCAAATTTATAAATGATTGTCTGAACTAATCTGAGGCGAATGAGTTGGAAGACAAATGAAAGGGAGGGAGAAAGAGACAGCATTGCGTAGGTTCTGATTTTCAGTGGCAAGAGTTATGCCCTCTACTCCCATTGTCTGAGCAGTAGAAATATCAGAGTAGTAGAAAGGTTAAGATTTCCTGGTCTACTAGCACTTACATTATCAGAGCTCTAATTGTCACTTGGGGAGCTGTAACCCAACTATTCATTCTACTGTTATATAGGATTATGTATGTCCCAAATACTCCCAAAATATCCTTTATGTCACTTATCTCAGAGAGACACTTGAAAATTAAGAAATGACATCAATAAATAAATTATATGCATGTTTATATTTTACAAGTTTTTTTATTTTAAAATGAAAATAAAAAAATGATAGGAGGAATGAAAAAAAGGCAGGAGTAAAGAAAAGAATGAGGGTGGATATACTATGCAATTTCTTACCTTGGGATGCACATAATTCTATTAAAATACATCACCAGACAACATTAACAACACTGTATTGATTTTCTAGGGCTGTCATAACAAAAAGCCATACCTAGGTGTATCAAAACAATAGAATTTTATTTTATCTAACTTCTGGAGATTAGAAATTCAAAGTCAAAGTGTCACCAAAAGCCATTATCTTTCTAAAGACACTGGGGAAGGGTCTTCCTAGCTTCTGGTGGTTGCCTGTAACCCTTGGCATTCCCTGGCATGTAGCTACATCACTCCAATTTTTGTATCTTTACATGACTATCTTCCCTCTGTAAGTGTTTACACTTCTGTCTCCAAATGGTCCTTTGTCTTATAGACATGCCAGTGATTGGATGTTGGGCCTAACCTAAACCAACATGACTTCATTTATTTATATAGATCCTATTGCCAAATAAAGTCACATTCGCAGTTACCAGGTTGTAGGACTTGAACATATCTTTAGGGGAGACATAACTAAATCTATTACAATAAACATTTACTAAAGGAAAAATATTCCTCTATCTTAAATCATTTTAAGCTTTAAAATAATTAAACTATCATGCTCTCCAAGTCTTGTCTCAATAAATTAGTTTCCTCATCTATAAAATGGGGACAATACTAGTTTCTATATTCTCAAGTTGTTGTGAGGATAAAGTTCATTAACAGATAGCTAGTGTTTAGAAGAGATCCAGACAACAGTACCCATTGTGTAGGTGTGAGACGGACTAACGCCTCCCATAACAATAATCCTGCCAAGACTTCACTCTAGAGAAATGAAAAGATTAGCAAGATTGTCCTGTCCAGTCAGTGTGGGAAGAAGCCAGTCTATTAGTGAGACAGCACTAATTAAAGTATTTTTATGAAGTGTTCCCTATTGTTTCTGTAACTTACTTTATAATTGGACAATTTATTTTATCAGACAATGACCATGGGCATTGTGGTCAGTTTTAGTAGCCCATTCTTAGTCAATTTCTAACAGAAGAAGGTGAACTTCTCTTAATTGGCATGCCTGGGGACAAATACAAACATGTCAAATGAATCAGTGTCTGGTAATACAATGTTGGATGACATTCGCTTTCTCCTCTGCTAACTGCCTTTAAGGTACATTTGGTAACAAAGCAGGATAACTTTTTCTTGTCTACACAGAGGTAAGATGGACTGATTTAAGAGGTATAATAGGGAAGGACGGTAGCTGACAGTTAACATTATAGTCCAGCAAGCACCAGTTCTAATCTATTAAGCACAATTAGTAAATAAGCCAGTTTACAGAAAACAATAGATGCATTACATGTAAGTCAACAGTCTCTATTCATTTTTAACTATCACAGATATAAATGCACTGAATGTCTCCCCAGCCAACAGCCCAATTAAGGGGTTATGTTATTTTTCAAGGATGCAAGTTGGAAAATTCTATTTGATCATTACCTCAGTCTGCCTTGTGTATGTAATTTTTTCTCAAACTACAAATGCATGAAAAAGATGATTTTCCCAATTATCTGTGATACTATAGACTTACCTAACCAAACAAAAAAATCTCAACATTGTGAGTAATTCATTTTCTACAATGCTTCCCCATGGAGGAAGAAGAATGAACTAAAAGAGCTAGGATAAACACAGTACATCCTCGTCTTGTGTAATTTGGGGTTGGCTTGGCATGGTACCCTATAATCTATTCACAGCAGCCAGATATTTGAATCCTTAATTTTTACACTGTTTTTAAGGAGAAATTGACCAAAAGGCGGAGTCTCGAATTAGCCCCACCATTTTAACTAGGAAGAGAGAAAACCGATATATTTTTTTTCTCTTTCTTCCTGTAATCACAAACAAACGTACACACTTAAAATAAGTTAAAATCATTCTCTAATTTTCAAATCTAGCTATTATGATAGCATTTTCATCAGAGACTTGCCTTGGTGATTTTCAAGCCTGTGGGCCCAGTAGCATCAGCTCATATGATTTTAAGGCTTTGTGATGACTAAACTGGATCTAGACCTAATAAATTAGACATAGGTGGACTGGGAGATGGAATTTCTGCATAGATATTTGTTCAAATCTTCCTGAAGTATTTTAGCTTGTAAGACTGTGAACCACAGAATTACCTGCCTAGATTGATATTTAAGATGCCTCGTTTTGTTCATCTTCCACATCTGTTCCTTGTTCTGTCCCAATTTGTTGAAATTACTACTTGATGTTAATGAGGGTCTTACGTTGAGAAAGCACATTTGCTTCTTCATTTTCCCCTTCCATTGGGATCTCCAGCATTTGCTTGTGTGAGAACATACTAACTTCCCGACCTTCCCAAGGCATAATAACCACTTTGGGTGAGCTCCATGATAGCATTAATAATAAAAGTGCCTATGAAGGGCCCAATTTCTGTATAATTGTCTAGAAGACAACACAACTATAGTTAATGCTCTTTAGAGTCCCGCACTGATAGGAATTTAAATGCAACTAAAACACATTAACTCTAAAAAGAGTTCAAATCTACATCCTTAGCAACAACTCAGAAGATACAGTCATAATTATACATATTTTTGGTAACATATGCCCCTTTTTGTTGCTTAAATGACTTTTACATGTCGGGTTACTGCTTTAGAGGTCAAATTACTGCTTATACTTCAAGAATTATGAGTAGCTTAGTAAGGTCAGGAAGCCTCGAATAACTAAATAACCTCTATTTCTTAAAGGACAATGTTGTGTGCATTATAAATAAAATTCACATCTAGGGTTGTGTAAACTCAATATTATTCATTTATGTCCACGCCAGAACTTGAAAAAAAAAACTTGTCAGCATACTCAATAGCAATGTACATATTTCTCTAATTATTGCTTCTAAGATGTCTCAAACAATGCTATTTTCAGGAAAGCTTTCATTTGAAAATCTGGTAGGTTTTGTTATCTAAGATTTTCAATGCAACTTTTAAACCTGGAAAGCGGGTACATTTAAGATGACAATATTACCTTTCTAGTCAGTACTGTAAAATAGATAGATAGATAGATGATAGATAGATAGATAGATAGATAGATAGATAGATAGATAGATAGATGATAGATAGATAGATAGATAGATAGATGATAGATAGATAAACAAGCACGTTACTATTTGAAATGAAGTAGTATAAACTTTTAAAAAATTGACTAATAGTTTAGCCACCAATACTGCAAAATTCACTATGAGATAAAGGTCACATAAGAGCTGGCCTCTAGATAACCTCATTTTGTGGTGTTTCAGATCAGAGTTTTGATTTGGTTTATTTCATATATTACTAATAGAGATACAGAATCAATTCTGAAGGTGGTCCCCCAAACAATTTTGTTAAGTTTATGAGTAGCTGGTTAGCATCAACAGTCAAAAATCAATTTCCTTTTATTCTGTTTCACATTGGTGAATATGTTTTCTTTGTTTTTGCAAGGTTCCCTAACCCATTGAAGAAAGCCACACAAAAAGGCTATCCATATATGTACTATCAACTGCCAATCAAACCTCTCCATGGCAAGCAAGATTTTGCTTCCAAACAAAATAAAAACAACAATATGAACAACAAAGAGTTTTCTTTTTGTAATTGTGTGTCCCTGTAAAATTAACATAACAAAGGTCATTCACACACCAGTTAAAATAGTTGAGTCACTTTCACCTCAACTCACTATAGAAGAAAGGGTATTTGGATAGGATTTAGTTGTAAAGACAGGAATAGGCTATCAGCAAAAACTCAAAACTTCTAGATATTTAGCTCAAGTGTTGTGAGTTCCTTATTGTGGAGCTTGTCCTGTCTGTCAGCCAATAAATATGTATCAGATAACCACAGCATCCCAAAAGTAATTAAAAATTAAACAGATTGCTTCATCTCCTGGGCCTACTGTTCACCATAAAATCATAATCATCCAAATTCATTCTTACCCACTTGGTTCTCTGATATATTCAATGCAATCTTATAAATATTTATAGCATGCTGCTTTCAGTTGTTGAAAAGTTTACATTCATGTGTGAAGGGTAAACCAAGCACACATAACCACCATCCAAACGAGTTAGATGCCACGAGAAAAGCATGAGTGAAAAACCATGGTTCAGAGTACAGGCAGTAATTCTAATTATCAGAAGCCCAAATGCCAATGTAAGTACCAATGTATGTGAATATAATTTTTTTTAAATTAATTAAGTGTATTTAAATAAGTAGGTCTATGAGATGGTGAAGTGACCTGACTTTGTCAACAATGACATGAAGCGTTTCCCATTCCTGGTCACGATGAAGTAAGTGACACTAGATGAGTGTTCTCTAAACAACATAAAGTTGAACAAAATATATAAAAGTATGTTTGCAGATAATAAACAATAGGCAGCACAGAACTGAAAAAGGAAAACTGATAAGGTTATTTTTACTACCCACCAATCTTACATCATCTTTCTGTTTGGAAAAACTTTCTATATCATGGTAACAGGATAGGGAAGAGACCAAACTGTGAAAAGTAGTCTCACTGACTTGAGAAAACAGATAAGAGGGAGCTTTTCAGCATGATTAGGCCCTAAAACAGTGGATAAAGCATCAGCCCGGGATGATGAGGACCTAGGTTACAAACTTGGAGGTCACCGGCTTGAGTGTGGGTTCATCTGGCTTGAGTGTAGGCTCATCAGCTTGAGTGGGGGGTCGCTGGCTTGAGTGTGGGATAATAGACATGACCCCATGGTCGCTGACTTGAGCCTAAAGGTTGCTGGCTTGAAGCTCAAGGTCGCTGGCATGAGACCAAGGTCACTGGCCAGAGCAAGGAGTCACTGGTTTGGCTACAGTAACCTCGTCAAGGCACATCCAAGAAAGCAATCAATGAACAAATAAGATGCCACAACTCTCTCTCTCTTCTTATCTCTCTCCCTTCCTGTCTGTCTGTCGCTGTCTGTCCCTTTATCTTAAATAAATAAATAAATTAATTAATTAATGGACCTTTTCAGAGAAGGAGCTCTAAAAATTTGCATAAAGGTTCCCTTGCATCGTTATCAGAATACTAAACCACAAAGGTCATGATAAATAGAAAAACTTGATTGCTTTCTAAGGTGTGGATTGCACACAACTGTGTGCATTTTTTTTAAAACTTATCAAGTTCTGCACTTAAGATTGATGTATTTCACTTTCTTTAAAATAGATCTCACTTTTACAAAAGTGTATAACCTGGCTTACCTCAACAAGATCACTCTGGCTGCAGTGTTCATAGTTAATTCAGGGAGAACATATGGAGGCAGGTGGAAGAGGTAAGCCTATTGCAGTAAGCTGAATAAGAGATGGCTCAGCCTGGACCACGATGGTATCAGTAGACTTGTTACAGTTCTAGATCTATTTTGAATCTAGAACCTTGGGGTTTACTGATGAATTACAAAAGAGATGGGAGACAAAGAAAAAAGTTAGGAATGACTCCAAGTTTTGACCCGAACAAATAAAAGGTTGAAATAATCACATATTGCTGTAAGTAAGAATGTGGGTGAACATAATGAAGAAAAGAATCAGAACTTCAATTTTAGATGTGTTAGAAACGTTGGGTGAGGCTACCAAGGGACTGCATGGAGATGCAGAACTGCTCATGATCCGATCCCTGTGACACCCTTGCATTAAAAAGCCAGAGAGCTGAGAAGAAGCCGGGAAAAGAGACTGAAATGGAGTGGTAGATGAGATGGCTGAAAATCTAGGATGGTCAAAATCTAGGATGGAAGTCAGGTTAACAATGTGTCCTTTGCTTCCTGGAGGTCAATCTCTTCCTATTAACCAGATCCTTCAACTTTAAAACACACTCCAATCCTTTCTGTTAAAATAAAGCAAAGCGCCCCTCCTCCCCATCTACTCCAGCTACACTCTACACCTGCTTCTCTTTAGAAAACGTCTCTTCTCTTCCATCCTTTCCACTCGCTCCTCAATTCCCGATGAACTGGATTCAGCCTCTAGTGAGTGCTTTGATGCAGGCTCTCACTAAGGTCACCAATATACTATAGGTCTTTTAATTTAGATTTTAGGTTTTCTCCTAAATATGATCTTACTTGAGCTCTTGGAAGTATTTGCCAGGGGTCCCCAAACTTTTTACACAGGGGGCCAGTTCACTGTCCCTCAGACTGTTGGAGGGCCGGACTATAAAAAAAACTATGAACAAATCCCTATGCACACTGCACATATCTTATTTTAAAGTAAAAAAACAAAACGGGAACAAATACAATATTTAAAATAAAGAACAAGTAAATTTAAATCAACAAACTGACCAGTATTTCAATGGGAACTATGCTCCTCTCACTGACCACCAATGAAAGAGGTGCCCCTTCCGGAAGTGCGGCGGGGGCTGGATAAATGGCCTCAGGGGGCCGCATGTCGCCCGCGGGCCATAGTTTGGGGACCCCTGTGTTATCCTCTACTTCTTCCAACACTCTAAGTTTCAAACATTTTACCTTCCCGGTTTTCTTGCTACCTTTCTGGTATCTCCTTCTTAGTCTCTTTTTTTGAAACTCATCATCTGGCCTTTAAATGTTGGCATTTTTTCAAGCTCAGTCATGGGCTCCTTAATCAATCTACACTCATTCTCTAAGCAATGTTATTTGTGACCAGTGGCATAACAAAGTAATTAAGAATACGAATGCATTTTTCAACTTGCAGGGGTTCAAATTTTCCCTCTGGCACTTACTAGCTTTGCGATCATGGCAAGAGCACAACCTCTTTTCATCTCAGTTTTCCCATCTATTTTAAAATGGAGATTATAATGATACTTATAGGGTTGTCAAACGGACTTAATGAGTCCATATTTGTAAATCTCTAATACAAATAAACAGCTTTAATTACTATGTACATGTGGCCAGATAGTTCACATTTGCTTTGCAATGACCTATTCTGTCTCTCTCAACTAAAAATCTACATATTCAATTTTTTTTTCTTTTTTAATCTTAAATTTCCTAAAAGTATCTCAAACTCATCATTTACAGAACAGAACAGAATTCATTTTTTTTTTTTGCCAAAACCTTTGTAGTCTCTCAGGTTTCCCTACCCCAGATAATGATTGTTTTAGCTCAGAAAACTAGGTGATATGATTGACCCTAAGTAGCCTACCCCCCACTCACTCTCAATTCAGCCCAGGTGTGGTGATTTTACTTTTCATATATTTCTTAAAAGTATCTCTTTGTTTCTAATAAATTCTACTCTATACTAATCTACCTCTATTTCCACACTGCAATAGCTGGATGTCCTGTATCTACTTTCTCCTGATCTCAATGCTGCAGGCAGAACAATCTTCCGATTATGTTCCCCAAGTTCAGCATAAAATGCTTCACTGATTTGCTGTGATTGAGGAAAAAGCCCAAAATTTCTAATAGGGATTACAAATTCCTCCATGGATGATTTTTATAGTCTTTTCTACCAATCTTTCCAAAATTATTTTCTGGCTTTCAATAAATAATTCAAATAACACATGCTTCCTTCAACAGAGCATTTCTGCATGCCCGTTCTTCCTTCATTCTACTTACTTCTTACTCTGCCTTCGGAGTTCATTGCAACAATAACTTTTATATATATATATATATATATATATATATATATATGAACAACAATATATATGAACAAATATATATATATATATATATATATATAGTATTTTTCTGAAGCTGGAAACGGGGAGAGACAGTCAGACAGACTCCCGCATGCGCCCGACCAGGATCCACCCGGCACGCCCACCAGGGGCGACGCTCTGCCCACCAGGGGGCGATGCTCTGCCCCTCCGGGGCATCCCTCTGCCGCAACCAGAGCCACTCTAGTGCCTGGGGCAGGGGCCAAGGAGCCATCCCCAGCGCCCGGGCCATCTTTGCTCCAATGGAGCCTTGGCTGCGGGAGGGGAAGAGAGACACAGAGAGGAAGGGGGGGGTGGAGAAGCAAATGGGCTCTTCTCCTGTGTGCCCTGGCCGGGAATCGAACCCGGGTCCCCCGCACGCCAGGCCAACGCTCTACCGCTGAGCCAACCGGCCAGGGCCAACAATAACTTTTTTAATAAAGGCTTTCCTTATCTTCAGGTATGGTGAAATCTGCTGATTCATACAGACTTGTCAACATATAATTCTCTTTACCCATATGTGATTGTGATAATTTTACATTTTTAAAATAATTTGGTTAATGTAAATTCCATTAGTTTAAGACTAAGACCTGCATTTACTTACCATTGTTTAAGCCCAGAATCTAGGATGATTCTTTGCAGAAAGTGACCATTATACATTTTTTAAATGCATAATGGGTTAGCAATACTTACTAGTAAGAGAAACAAAGTTTCCAATGATGTGTGAAAGATAAACAAACAACCAAAGCTATAAAGTGTAAAGAACCATCAGCGCAGGGCTAAAGCACAGAGCTAAAATGTGTCCAGTCAGAGAATATGGTTAAAGAACAATCATTTCAGAGTGGTAAGATTGTCAACCAAACCTCATCCTTTCCAGAAAACAAATATCATTTCAGATACCCTCTTGGGAAAGTCAAAGAAGCAGTGCTCTAATACATTTGGTGATCTTCAGACCTGAAATGAGGTGTCTGCAATCATATATATAGATATAGATATATATCTAATATATATCTATACACACACACACACACACACTCAGGAAAGTTTAGGAGGAGAAAGATAGGTAAAAAGACTGTAGTAGCATGTCTATGCTAATTAAAAACACATGATGGAATGTGTTCAGCCATTAGGATGTTTCACTCCAGTGATTAGCTTGCTCTGTAGACACCTGCAGGACATTCAGTAGTTTTCCTGCGGGCTCTTTCAATGTGGACAAGGAGATGAACAAGAAGCAGACAACAGGAGGGAGGCTATCTTTTATCAATCTCAGAAATAATAATATCTCTCACAGCTTGAAGCTGATTAGAAGATGTTGAACAAAAGAGAAGTGGCAAATTGGGCAGCATTCTAGCTTTCTCTAGAGTCAGCTATTCCACTTCTGATTTCATTATATTACTCAGATTGATGATAAAAAGTCACAAAGCAGACAGAGTTGATAGCAGGTCATATTTATGTAACTAAGACTCTTGCTCATCTCAAATAGCTTTCATGTTTTCATGTTAAATGAACACTAAATCTGAAATCTTAGAGATTGCCATTGATCAAAGATTTTTGCAAAGTAGATACAGTTAAACTACTTTAAAAAATAATATTGTCTAGATGAGTGAAAAAAACTTTAATTCCTACAGATTAATTTAGTGTTAAAAAGCAAGACAATAGCACCAAAATGGAGTCCTTAAAACTAAGCCTGTCATCAATAAACCAAACGTAACTACAGTTTCGGCTCTCCCTGAAATGGAAGCTTAAACCAGCCAATCAGGAATCGCCTGATCAACACTGGTTAGGTCATCTGCTGGACAGACCCTGTTATCCCCTAAAGGAAAGCAACTTTGCTAAAACCAACCCACTTTTCTGCTTGGTGTAAACTGCTTGTCCCTGCTCTCTTCTGCCTATAGAAGTCTTCCATTTTGTACAACATTTTGAAGCTCCTTTTTGTCTGCTAGATTGGATGCTTTCTAATTCAAATTGATTTTTGCTCAAATAAACACTTAAATATTTAAATATTCCCTAGATTTTCTTTTAATAGTTTTAGCATCAGAAAAGAGAACTGATGTAGACCGTCAACAGCCCCTGTGGACAAGTCCTGCCACGGGTGAGGACAGTGGAGATGCAGAGACCCAACTCCGGGACCAGGTTCAGTGACGCAGATCCGCTTTATTCAGGAAGCAAGCTAGCTTATATACACAGGGTCAGCCTATACGGTGTTACAGCATGTCCTTCACAGCCAATGGCTAAAAAGATCAGGGAGCTGCGTGGTTGGCGCTGAGTCACTTCCTTATAGCGGGCGAGCTCCCTTCCTGGGTGTGCCTAGGAGGGTTTCAGGTGCTGGAGTATTCTCACAGCATTGCATCAGCCACAGGTGTTAGGAATGCACTCTGCGCTCTACCTACAAGCCCCCAAGAGCAACGAGCAACCAAGTCTAGATACGTGTTGAATTCCTGGAGCTTGCTGTCCTTGAAGGAGGTGGGTTAAGTCCTCCTCAAATCCTACCTCTGTAGCTTTTGCATTACAAGCTTTCAGACTTTGAGCATTTCTTTTTCTGGGCTGTGTCTAAAAACCAAGTGGAGTCAGAGTGGGTCTGACATAGAAAGTGGGCCAGATTTAGGGTAGAACTAGAAACTGGACAGGGTTAGACTTAGAAACTTAATCATGTCTAAGGTCAAACTGTGTCCAACTCAGAAAATGGACTGGATGCAGGGTAAGACCTTAGGTAAATCAAATTCTCTTCTAAGGCTGAACAAACAGGTTAACCTTACAGACAATATACAATAGTTGAATTACAGTGACCACAGTGGGGAATTTTAGCCTAAATAAGCTTACCCACTTACAGCGCGTCTTAGAGTGAAAGGGTTCTCAACCAAGCACTGAACACGAAGTGTAGAAGGAACATTATTTTCCCTCATCTACAGTTCCTAGTAGCCAATGATAAGACCCGTTGGGACACCTTCATTTGCTCCACAGCCTATAGGTAGGATTCTGGGAAAACTGGCAAATGTTGGCAATGGGTAGAAATCTCACCAAGTCAGCTCTCAGATTTTTATCTGCAGTGCCTGGTTGAGAGAGGAAGACAAACTATCACATTGCCTTTTTGTTTGTCTTATTTTGTGTCCTGAACTTTTCTTGGCAACATCAGGCTGGAGGTCTCATAATACGAATGAACAGAAAAGGGAGTTGCATCACATTTACAATGAGGGTTATACCAACTGTGTCAGCTATCAGGAACATTGCCTAAATTGTTCTTTTGGTGAATTTTGAAAGTGGTTCTGGATCTTGGAATGGTAATATCTTTTGCATCCTCTTTAGGGATGTGTCTTGAGTCAGCCCATGGGGCTTTTCATTGCTATGAGAAATATTTATATTTTTCCCAGCTGAAAACTGACCAGATGTGCGTGTGTGTGTGTGTGTGTGTGTGTATAAAACCATATATATTATTAGCTCTTTTGTTAGAAACTGGCCTTATTGGAAGCTGATAAGAACCTAACAGACCTAATAGAAACTTTTAAAAATAAGAACCTTATTGGAATCTGTTAGAACCTAACAGACCTAATAGAAACCTTTAAAAATGCCTTTCCCCGTGCCTGGGTGGAGGTGGTGCAGTGGGTAGAGTGTGGACCTGGGACACTGAGATCCCAGGTTCAAAACCCTGAGTTTGCCAGCGTGAGCATGGGTTCATCCGGCTTGAGCATAGGATCTTTGGCTTGAGCATGGAATCACTGAAATGATCCATTCCATGGTTGCTAGCTTGAGCCCAAAGGTTGCTGGCTTAAAGCCCAAAGTTGATGGATTGAGCCCAAGGTTGCTGGCTTGAACCCAATGTCGCTGGCTTGAGCATGGGGTCACTGGCTTGGTTGGAGCCACCCCCCCCATCAAGGCACATATAAGCTGCAATCAATGAACAAGTAAAGTAATGCAACTTAAAGTTGATGCTTTTTATCTCTCTCCCTTTCTCTCTCTCTCTCTCTCTCCCTTCCTCCCTCTCTCTCTCTCTCTCTCTCTTTCTGGCAAAAAAAAGAAAATAAAAAAGAAAAGAAGGCCTTTTCCCCTATAGAAATAATTCAAAGCCCATCTATTCTATTTGGCAGTCTTCAAACCTCCCCTACTTATCTCAAAATGCTTGCAGATATTATAAAAAATAAGAACTTACACAAAAAAAGTCCTTCTTGGTGGTACTTGCATTCTTTCTCAGTAACTTTTGTGATGTAAGTCTCCTACCTGGTATTTTTTAAAAAATCAAAGTAAGTCTTATTAGAAGAATAGAAAAAAAAAGACTATTTTAAAAAGTAGGCTTATAAAACTTTTACTTATTGCTTCTGTCAAAAACATAACGGGATCCAACTGAAGTGTTTTTTTTTTTGTTGTTTTTCTTTTGTAATATATATGTGAGTTTTGAATTATCATACCTGTCTTGTGGCTGAAATTTTAAAACAAAAGCAATATGAATTTGTATGTATGTCTATATATGTAGCTTATAAATGTGTGATATTTTTCTACCTCTTGATAGTATTGTCAAAATTATTTTAAAAAGAGCTTTATTTAATCAGTTCAGCATAAACAAGTAATATATAAAATATATTCTCAGAAATATGAACACTAAGCCAAATGCTTTTGAAGTTTATATAATTTAGGCTCTTTGGTAAATAAAAGCTAATTTGTTAGTTTAAATAGAACAGGTATGTCTTTAGCATTATGAGCATTAAATATAATTCTTTTTATTCTACCTAGGTTTACTAAAAGCCAAAAAAAACACCTTATATTATCCATGGTACAGAATTTGTCAGCAAGAAATAAAAATGTATCACTAATGAATTATAAAATTTTATAACTAATCTAAGCTTATTTATGTATGAGGTCTACCGGAAAGTTCTGTCCGTTTCTATGACAACAAGTTTCGACATGTAAGCACATATTTATTTGGTGCATGTGTGCCTCTTTATTTTTATCACTTAATGTATACATAATGACATAGCAAATTAACTAAAACAAAGTTGATTCACATTAGTCTTATGTGTGAAGCGATAGTGTACCCGTGGCTACTGATAAAGTTCATTTATGCCACTGTAATTTTTATGGATTTCAACAAGGAAGAAATGCTACAGAAGCATGTCTGTTGCATCCACCATATTCCTCGGACTTAGCACCTTCCGACTATCACTTGTTTTTGTCCTTACAAAATTTTTTGAAGGCAAAAAATTCAAAAGTGAAGAAGATATCAAACAAGCACTGGTTCAATTTTTCACATCAAAAGATGAAACATTTTTCAAAAATGGGATATACAAATTGTCCTCACGCTGGCAAGAAATCATTAATAATAATGGCAATTATATTATTTAATAAAGTTTATTGATGGTAAAAAAAATTTGTATTTTGTTTTATTCCAAAAATGGAGAGAACTTTCCAGTAGACCTTATATGTATGTATGAATATTCATATATATATATATTTTTTTTTTTTTTAAACAGAGACAGAGAGAGAGACAGAGATAGGGACAGATAGACAGAAAGGTAAAGAGATGAGAAGCATCAATTCTTCATTGTGACACCTTAGTTGTTCACTGATTGCTTTCTCATATGTGCCTTGAATAGGATGCTCCAGCCGAGCCAGTGACCCCTTGCTCAAACCAGAGACCTTGGGTTTAAGCTAGCGACCTTGGACTTTAAGCCAGTGACCTTGGGCTCAAACGAATGACCATGGGGTCAGGTCTATAATCCTATGCTCAAACTGGCAACCATGCATTCAAGCTGGTGAGCCCATGCTCAAGCTGACAACCTCTGGTCTTGAACCTGGGGCTTCTATGCCCCAAGCTGATACTCTATTCACTGTGCCATCACCTGATCAGGCTAAACATAATTATTAAAAATGAGCACATTAAGTAGAAGTAAGAGAAAACTCAAACTTTTTAACAAAAATTATGTCTTATGGTCTGTATAGTTAAAAATAGTTTCCAAATAGTTTTGATAACTTTAAAGTTATGGTTAAATGATAAATATTCATTGAAAATCTAGATCATTTCCAAATAAGATAAAATACTGAACCAATAATTAATAAACACAAAATTGTTTACTTATAGGTTCTTATTATGAACTAAAGATATTTTGGTCTACCAGTAAAAATACCTATGGCATGTTGAAAAATTGACTGCACAGAAGAATATACTTCTAAAAATTATGAAATGCATTTAGAAATTTGCCAATCTACTGAATTTTTATGTAAAACAATAAACAATTGCATTCTTCTTAATTTTAATCTGAAATAATTGTTTATAAGGGTGAAAATTTTAATCAATATATGTAATTAAAACTTTTTACAAATAATAACAGTGAAAGGAAACAACTGTGTATGAAAAGTAGGTAAGAAAAATAAAATGACAAGTTATTCCAGCATAAGAAAAAAGAAAAAAATCATAGTTAAAAATCAGAATAAATATTGAAAAAGTTATAGAAGGCTTGTGGAAAATGAATCATAGAAAAAAATTTTATCTATAGTCATACTGACTAAAATCAGAATAAATTTATTTAAATTTTTAAGTATTAATTAAAAAATCAATGTACAAATGTACAAAATTAAAATTTTGTGTTTTAACTTTTTAATTTTTTAAATATGGTTGATATTCAATATTATATTAGTTTCAAGTGTGAAGAATAGTGCTTAGACATTTATATCGTATATAACTTACAGTGTAATAATCCCCTACTATTTTCCACACCCTTGACACCATATATAGCAATTATAATATTCTGATTATATTCCTAAATTCTAATTTTCATCCCCATGGTTCTGTAACTGTCAATTTGTACTTCTTAATTCTTTCACCTCTATCACCCAGTCCCCTAGTACCCCTCTCCCATCTGGGAACCATCAATTTATTCTCGGTATGACTTTGTTTGTGAATTTTTTTTTCCTGCTCACTTATTTTGTCTTTTAGATTTCACATAATAATAAAATAATATGGCATCTGTTTTTCTCTGACTGGCTCATTTCACTCAGCATAATACCTTCTGGGTTCATCTATGCTGTTGCAAATTTTAAGACTCATTTTTTTTTATGGCTTAGTAATTTTCCATTGCATATATGTACCACATCTTCTTTATCCATTTGTCTTTTGATTGAAGCATTTTATATATTTACACTTAAAGTAGTTATTAAAAGATATATAGTTATTCTCATGTTATAAATTTTCTCTGTTCTGTAGTTCTCTGTTCCTTTTTTATTCTCTTGCCCTCTTCTCTTGTATGTTGATGACTTTCAGTTATATTATGTTTGGATTCCTTTCTCTTTATTTCTTTATATCTCTTATAGATTTTTGGTTTGTGTTTACCCTGTGCTTCATATATACCAAAGTTTGTATATAGTGTGTATATATAGGAGGAGCAGGAAGCATCAACTCCCACATATGCCTTAACAGGCAAGTCCAAGGTTTCGAACCGGCAACCTCAGTGTTCCAGGTTGACGCTTTATTCACTGCACCAGGTCAGGCTGATAGCAGTGGTTTTTAACCTCTTTACAATTGGCAACTAGTGAAAATAAAATAATTATTTTGGGGACCACTAAGGCAAAAATAATCTTGAGGATAAGCAAATTCAACTAAGACCATAATCTTCGTACATCGGAGTGGTTAACTCTTTCAAGGACCTGCACAAAATTTCTGGTGGACAGAAATGGACTGTTAGGCCAACCAATCACATATTGTATGTTCAGAGCAATAGGACTTCTCCCTGATAGACCCCTGCCATCCTCCAAATGAAAGTAACCTTGCAATAACCAACCCAATTTTTTTTCATTTAATATAACTTCTTTATTCCTATGTCCTTCTTCCTGTAAAGGTCTTTCATTTTGTACAGGTCTTCAGAGCTCCTTTATATATTCTGATTCAAATTGATTTTTGTTCAGATAAACTCAAAAAATTTTAGTATGCCTTAATGTATATCTTTTACCACTGATAAAGGTCATGTGTACTAGAAAGCAGAGGCATCGCATTTAGGATTTCAGGTGTTGTAGGAGAATGGTATTGGAGGTTTTCTTGTAAGCCTATAGAGACAGTATTTTAGACTAAAATCAGAGTTGGGATATGAGGTCAAATCAAAGAGAGATAATATAGATGAGTTAAAAACTTCTACCTAGAAAACAATTGAGGTTTAGCTACCGTGAAAAAATAATATGACACTTTTTACTAATTGTAGAAAAGGGTGGTAAGGTAGCTACCTTGGATCACCTCATTTACACTAAATTGTCCCAAATAAAGATTTCTACTCTGTCAATTTCTCATTTACATTTGAGCTTCCAGGAAAATAAAAAATCTTACAATTCCTCGGAATATTCTTTTCTCACTGCAGAATTACACTGAGTCCTTCTAAAGTTCCTTCGGTTCCAGAAACAATCCTTTTGACACAACTGACTCTCTCAAGTCTCTCCTAAAGCCTTGTGATGCTCAGACATATGACTGCAGGTTTGAACACTTTAATGAGATTACCTCTGTTGAGCAGTCCCTGTAATCTTCGTTTCAAGAAAAAATAATTTTCTAAAAATCCTTACTTGGTGTCTGCCTCAACCAGGTGCATCTGAGCCCGAGCCACTTTGCCACATATCAAGGGATTGGCAGAGACGGCTTTGTGACTGTGCCTCTACAACTAACTTCTTGTTATAGATATTGGTGTATATTACTTGAGTTCACGTTTACTGCTCTCTTCATGTGTGAAAGGCAGCTCTACATTGCTCTTCTGTGTAATCTTACATATGTGACGAATCTAAGAGAATGTTCCGTGTAACGATTTAGACTTCAAGAACAAACTCTATCCCTTAATGAACAAAATGGAATTGGACCACATTTCTTCACAATCACTGACTGAGATTAATTTGACAAATGCCCATTAGACCAGGCAACAACTTGCTCAGTTACTCCTATTTGCTCTAATTTATTGAGCGAAAGACCCTGATCTATCAAGTTAAATGCCTTGATCATTCATCAGTTTACAGACAGTGGAGTGTCCCAGTTTATAGCCAGATTATCAATCTGTGAAAGGTGAACATTTGGGTAACTCATTTAATAGAGCAAGGTCTAAAGCCTCAATATTTTAAGTTACTGAAGGCCATGGCCAAACTATATACTCTTCCACTTGTCAAATATTACAAACTTATAACTAGACATTGGTTTGAACTAACTGAGCTCTGAATAAATGTATATTCCTCAGGAGTTTATCCCTGACTAGGTATTTATTCAGAAAATCTTTATTTTATTGTTATATTGTATATGTGTTGGTTTGTGCACAGAAATTATACTGTTTTGACAGTTCTATTATTTTTACTGTTTGGCTTGCAGCTATTTATCTTATGGTACATGAGGAATTTATTTATTTTTAATTGGCTCTGCTTTTCTTTATGAACGTGTTTATGAGGTATTATAGCAGTTTAACATTTTAATGTTTCAGTCTTTTCCACCAATTTGGTAATCTTGTAAACAGCAGTGTTTCTGAAGGGCCTCTAAGGAGTTTTCAAAACAGGATTAAAAATAAAAGGCTAGTAAATTTGGTTTTATCTTTAATACTTTCCTGACAGTGCCATCTTTGACTCTATATGCAAAGGATATAGCGATATCTGGGCTCAAAGGTTAAACTAAATATGAAAAATTTAAATAGAAGAAAGACATAACATTTCTTTAAATTTCATTAGAAACCGACAAAGGAGTTGCTACTAAAGAGGCGGAATATTGGTTTTCGGTGGCTGCTATTACCATAAGATCCTGCATCACAGGTAGCTTAGCACTTCAAAGACCAAAGTTCTAACATTCCAATATTTTACTTTTATCTTGAAATGCTTAACTCAGAAAACTGGAAATAAACTAACTTTTGACCTTTGAACCAAAATTTTAAAGTTAAAATAATTTTACAGTAGAACTGTTTTTAGGCTCATTAGATTTTATAGACCCTAACACCTATATATAACTTATTCAGTTTAAAGATTTTATTTGGTAATCTAAACCCATGTATTGCAAAATGTATTGCATTTTTCAAATAGGTAATTCAAGCATTTATTGACTACTATTTTATTTCACAGTAGTTAAAAATAAACTACATAGTTATTGTAAGTTCAATTTTGACACAATTTAGTAATACATAAAATTTCACCCAAAAAGGCAACTACCTGTAACACAGGCAAATGCAACTTATTAGACTCATATATATTTACTCATTCAGCATCTATTTATTTATTTATTATTATTTTTTTTTTTACAGAGACAGGAGAGAGTCAGAGAGAGGGATAGATAGGGACAGACAGGAATGGAGAGAGATAAGCATCAATTATCAGTTTTTTGTTGTGACACCTTAGTTGTTCATTGATTGCTTTTTTCATATGTGCCTTGACCGTGGGCCTTCAGCAGATGGAGTAACCCCTTGCTCGAGCCAGCAACCTTGGGTTCAAGCTGGTGAGCTTTGCTCAAACCAGTTGAGCCTGCGCCAGCGCTTAAGCTGGCAACCTCAGGGTATCGAACATGGGTCTTTCCGCATCCCAGTCTGATGCTCTATCCACTGCGCCACCACCTGGTCGGGCTCAGCATATATTTAATAAGCACTTTCTAAATACAAAATACTGTGCTAGGACTCTTTAGGAGACTCAAAGATGAACCTAATTTTCCTCATCATGGATTTTCATTAAGTCTGTGGGTGGGTGCATTTAAAATGAAATATGAAATAGAAAGCCATAAATGTGTCACTCCTTGATGTCGTCAATAAAGGACTTTAAAATCCATTGGAAAGAAAAGAGAGTACATCCAGAAAAAGGTTTAGTAATCAGAAATGAAGAATTATGGAAAAAGCAACTAGGAAGAAAAAACAGCCGAGTTAATCCTATCTGCCTTTTAATTCAATGGATTTATGGCCCTCAGGTAACATTTCCAACCAAGTGACCACAGCGTTAATATCTGAGGAGAAAATGTATCAATGTACCGCAGTATGAGATACAGAGGGACTCACGCTAGCTCACATTAGAATCCCCTGCCTCAAGCTCCACTTCAAAGGAGTCAAATTAGACTCCTTGGTGGTGAGACCTGGATTAGGAGGCATTTTAAAACTTGCCAAGGTGATCCAATATGCATCCTTACTGAGAACAGCTGGCAATGAAATGGAGTAACTGTGAGTCCAAATATATGAACGTATTTGGGCATTCCTCCCACTTAGCCTTGTTTAGTCTACAATCACCATCCCTGTCTTTGAAAATTTAACTTACGCTCTTAAGTCAACTCCTTTCTTTTACTGCTGTTTATATTGTTAAACTATATTGCCCTCTCATGTGCTGAATAGTTTATCGCCGTGATGATAGCCTTCATCTCCATTCTTGATCCTGCCAAATAATAAAAAAAATGCCAGGATACCGTGGCCTCGGAATTCCTTGAGTTTTCATCTCTAGCTACCTCTATCTGTATTTGGTCTCATGGTCACCCCTTGAACTCAATCTTCATCATTCTCACCATCTCTGCAGCCATTCATTAAATAATCCTTGTCTTTGGTGAAACCTTCTGGTGAGTCTGCTAATTTTATCAAGTTCTACCACAATAATTGTTTAACATCACCATTCTATACAATCCAATGATCCTTTGATTTTTCACCCACCCTTCATCTCATGACTACTATCTTTAGTTCTCTTACTGTTCAGCAAAGACATCACAGTAGATCATTACTATTGGCACATAACAAACATTGTCAGCTTCTCTACACCCTCTTTCCTTCTCATGACAGAAAAGTTAATCTTCAGTTAACCCAGGAGCCTGCCTCTTTCATGATTATACCTCTAAAGATATGCATCATTAAAGAAGATTCAATATTGGTGTCACTTTAACTCATGACATCTAACCTCATCTAAGATTTCTACATTGTCTAGTTTTTTTTTTCTAATTACATTTCTCTGGTAATATTTTTCTCTTGTTATCTGTAAAATATTTTCCATGATATTATGTTTAAACTTTCCCATATCACCTGACCTATGGTGGCGCAGTGGATGAAGCATTGACCTGGAATACTGAGGTCACCGGTTCAAAATCTTGGGATTGCCTGGTCAAGGCACATATGGGAGTTGATGCTTCCTGTTCTTCCCCTTGTTCTCTCTAACCCTTTTCTCTCTCTCTCTGTCTCTCTCTCTCTTTTTTCTCTTTCTAATAAAAATGAATGAATAAATAAATAAGAATCTAAACTTTCCCACATCCTTGTTCACCTCAGCAGATAATCTTGCCTCATATTTCATAAGTAATTTGTGCATTAGCCTCCATACTCTCTGTTCTCATCATCAATTGTCACCCTCTGGGTATTTTGTCACTGGATGTCTTCATTAGCATAAATAGGGTGAGCCCAATTTCACCCCACTTTATCTTTTTTATTTTTTTAAGTGAGAGGAGGACAAATAATGAGACTGACTCCTGTATGCACCCTGACTGGAACCCACACAGATACCCCTGTCTGGAGCCAAATGCTTGAATCAACCAAGCTATTTTTAGCACCTGAGTCTGACTTGCTGGAACCAACTGAGCTATCCTCAGTGCCTGGGCCAATGCTCAGACCAATCAAGCCACTGACTGCAGGGGGTGGGGGAAGAGAGAGAGAAGGAGGAAAGAAAGGGGAGAAAAGCAGGCGGTCACTTCTCTTCTGTGCCCTGACTTGGGATCAAACCCAGACGTCAATATGCTGTGCCGACACTCTAACCACTGAACCGATTGGCCAGGGCCCATTTAATCTATTTTTAAAATTTAAATCTTCACTAGTTTTTCTTTTATTCCTTCAATTTCATTCTCTCCTAAGCCAAACTCATTCAGGTTTTCCACAATTACTTTTGCTTTGTTAAATCTAAGGATCACTTCCCAGTTAGCATCTGATGTCACCTATCAGCAACACTTGGCATTGTCAGTCACTTCTTCTTAAAACACTTTTTTTTTGTTTCAAGGGCACTCTACTGAATTAATTTCTTCCTTTTCTGAAATCATGGCTCCTTCTCAGTCTCTGTTATTTGTTGCTTATTTTCCTGACCTCATAAACTTTAAGTGCCCTACATTTCAGTTTGACTTTTCTTCTTTATATATGACTCATTTTCTTGATGATCTCATCCAATCTTACAATATGCTGCTTTATAAAATTTCAATTTTCAGTACTTGCCAGGTAGCTCAGTTTGTTAGAGCTTCATCCCCATATGACAGGTTGTCGGTTCAATCCTGGGTCATGGCACATACAAGAATCAACCTACAAGCCTGACCTGTGGTGGTGCAGTGGATAAAGCGTCGACCTGGAAATGCTGAGGTCGCCAGTTCGAAACCCTGGGCTTGCCTGGTCAAGGCACATATGGGAGTTGATGCTTCCAGCTCCTCCCCCTTCTCTCTCTTTCTCTCTCTCTATCCCCTCTCTCCTTTTTTGTCTCTCTCCCTCTCTCCTCTCTAAAAATGAATAAATAAAATAAAAATTAAAAAAAATTAAAAAAAAAGAATCAACCTACAAATGCACAAAGAAGTGGAGCAGCAAATTAATGTTTCTCTTTTCTCTCTCTCTAGATAAATTTTAAGAAATTAATTTCAATTTTCAAGGTAAAACTCTCCTCTAAACTCTGGGCTAATACTTAAACTTCTCTTTATCTTAACATAAATAACTATCCCTTGCCTGACCTGTGGTGACTCAGTGGATAAAGCATAGACCAGGAACACTGAGGTCACCAGTTTGAAACCTTGGGGTTGCCTGGTTCAGGCACATATGGAAGTTGATGGTTCCTGCTCATCCCCCCTTCTCTCTCTTCTCTCTGAAATCAATAAATAAAATCTTTAAGATAGATAGATAGATAGATAGATAGATAGATAGATAGATAGATATTAAAAAACTAGCCCTGACAAGTTGGCTCATTGATAGAGTGTCAACCCAGCGTGTGGACATTCCAGGTTTGGTTCCCAGTCAGATCCCACAGGAGAAGTGACCATCTGCTTCTCTACTCCTCTCCCTCTCCCTTCTCTCTCTCTACTCTGTCTTTCCCTCTTGCAACCTTATCTCAGTTGGAGCAAGTTGGTCCTGGACACTGAGGATGCCTCCATGGCTTCCACCTCAGGTGCTCAAATAGCTTGGTTGCTGAGCAAAGGAGCAACAACCCCAGATGGGCAGAGCATCACCCCATAGTGGGTTTGCTGGGTGGATCCTGGTCAGGGTGCAGGTAGGAGTCTGTCTCTCTGCCTTCTCGCTTCTCACTTAAGAGAAAACAAAGCAAACAAACAATAAAATCATAAATAACTAATAGATATTTTATAGTTAATGAGAAAATACATAATCATCACATTCTCTATCTGAACCCCTCAAAACCTTCCATCCTTCAGTTATACAGTCTAAAAATATGAGTTATACTTGACTCTTACTTTTCTCTCAGCACCACACTCACTTCGTTGGTAAATCCTATAGGCTCCACCGTAAAAACATGTTGAGAATCTCACTACATATACTCTCAAAATATATTTAGAATCATACTTCTCATTCACTTCACTATCTCTGTACATCTTCCTAAGTAAGTTATCTCTGATGACTTGTAACACCATTAGTTTGCCAACTTCTCAAGGTAAATATTTTGTCCAAACCTCTCTTCACTTCACTTTTCCATAGATTCTTAATTATATTTTCAAAATTTTACTCATGATCCCTACTTTCCCTCTAATAAGTTACTGACACCTTCTCCCACCCAAATTCTCCAGCCAGAAAATGAGAATTTATTCTTTTTTTTTTTTTTTTCTGAAGCTGGAAACTGGGAGGCAGTCAGACAGACTCCCGCATGCGCCCGACCGGGATCCACCCAGCACGCCCACCAGGGGGCGACACTCTGCCCATCTGGGGCGTCGCTCTGTGGCAACCAGAGCCATTCTAGTGCCTGGGGCAGAGGCCAAGGAGCCATCCCCAGCGCCCGGGCAAACTTTGCTCCAATGAAGCCTCGGCTGCGGGACGGGAAGAGAAAGACAGAGAGGAAGGAGAGGGGGAGGGGTGGAGAAGCAGATGGGCGCTTCCCCTGTGTGCCCTGGCCAGGAATTGAACCTGGGACTTCCGCACGCCAGGCCGACGCTCTACCACTGAGCCAGGGGATTTATTCTTGACACGTTCTTCTCTCTCATGTCTCTCATTTGACCTGACAATAAATCCCTTTGGTTCTAATTCAAACTAATTTCAAGTCCGTTTATTCTCTCCAGCTTCACTGCTACAAAGCTAGCCTTTATCTCTTTTGAATACAAACAAAATAGCTTTTTATATATTTTTTCTTAAACTAGTCTCTACGCACATGTACTCTCTTGCTTGGTATTACTATATATTTCTCTATTTTCCTTAATATGAAACTTTAAAAAAAATTCTTATTAGGCTTAATGTCTTTTAAAACTGGCCTCTGCCTACGTCCCTAAACTGACTTTGCCACATTATCTATCTTCACATGAACTTCAAGTATACTAACTTTATTGCAGTTCTACAAATATTCCATTAGTCTACACCTACTGAAGTTGTTACTCTATCTTTATTTTAGTAACTAACCTTGTTCATAGAACCATAGTCCCCAGGATTCTTCTTTGGAAGAAAGATTAGTCATGAATTATGATGACAAAAAATTGGATATGCAATTTCATGGAGTCAAACAAACTATGCCTTATAAGCTTGCCTTATCTAGAAATAAAACTACTTGCTATTAGCAGTCAAATAGATAAGAAATGGAGACTATCTAGAGTTAAGATACACCTGATTTTAATAAAAAAAATAGCTGTGATTTTGTGAATCTGAGAATTAAATAATAAATGACATCTCATATTTTCAATTTCTTAAGTAATATTTTCATTTTATTCTTATATTTGTCAATTTAATCACTCTATAAAAGTATGAAAAAGAAAATGTACTTATCTCTAATAACTTTCTAATTTGATGAGTGTTCACATAAAAAGTGGGTATAGGAATGAAATATATATAGAAAATATAGTAATACAATGATTTCATATTTTTAAATTTAATATATTGGTTATATAATTGTATGTAGAATATGTTCTGATTTTAAAAGGTTATAAAGATTTAAGTGTTAAGGGAGAACAGTGAGAGATGATATTTTATCTTTAATATAGGAATATATAATCCATTAGGAATAATAGTGATATATTAATAGATAGGTTATTGCTATGAGACATAAGAGAAGCACTGCACTATAAAAATCATAAGCCAATTTCAAAGAAAATTTATTTGGTTTTTAGAAGTGTTCAGCATATTTCTGTCATATAATTTTTTCTGGTGTACCATATTGTGAGCCGTAAAGAGTGAACACACACTAAAAAGCTGTGTTATTTACATCTTATGATGATGTAAGATTGGTATTAGTCATTTTACTGTGAAGGATAATTTTTAGGATATATTTATAGAAAAAAACATGATTTACTAGGAAAATATGTAAAGATTAGATTTCCATTTAAAAAAATACATTCTAAATAATAAAAAATATCATAAAGAACCTCTCCGGAGATTCAGAATAAAAACTAGTAAGTGCAGGGGAGATCATTAAGGAAAGAGCCATCAAAGCGGTAACACTTCTTAGTCCTCCTTTAACCCCATCTGTATCCAGGCTGTAGAACTGAAGAATAGAAAAGTATAATTTTAGAGTGACAGGTTCTTTAGACATCCATGTAAGATACTGAAATTAAAATGTAAAGATAAATCAAACTTTAGAATAGGTAAACAAATAATCCAATAAGCCAAATATTTTTTTTGTTTGTTTGTTTGTTTGTTTTTATAATTTTATTTTTTAATGGGGTGGCATCAATAAATCAGGATACATATATTCAAAGATAACAAGTCCAGGTTATCTTGTCGTTCAATTATGTTGCATACCCACCACCCAAAGTCAGATTGTCCTCTGTCACCTTCTATCTTGTTTTCTTTGTGCCCCTCCCCACCCCCTATCCCTCTCCCATTCCCCCCTCCCCCCCGTAACCACCACACTCTTATCAATGTCTCTTAGTTTCACTATTATGTCCCACCTACGTATGGAATAATACAGTTCCTGTTTTTTTCTGATTTACTTATTTCGCTTCGTATCATGTTATTAAGATCCCACCATTTTGCTGTAAATGTTCCGATGTCATCATTTCTTATGGCTGAGTAGTATTCCATAGTGTATATGTGCCACATCTTCTTTATCCAGTCATCTATTGATGGGCTTTTTGGTTGTTTCCATGTCCTGTCCACTGTGAACAATGCTGCAATAAACATGGGGCTGCATGTGTCTTTACGTATCAATGTTTCTGAGTTTTGGGGATATATACCCAGTAGAGGGATTGCTGGGTCATAAGGTAGTTCTATTTTCAGTTTTTTGAGGAACCACCATACTTTCTTCCATAATGGTTGTACTACTTTACATTCCCACCAACAGTGAATGAGGGTTCCTTTTTCTCCACAGCCTCTCCAACATTTGCTATTACCTGTCTTGTTGATAATAGCTAATCTAACAGGTGTGAGGTGGTATCTCATTGCCGTTTTGATTTGCATTTCTCTAATAGCTAAAGAAGATGAGCATCTTTTCATATATCTGTTGGCCATTTGTATTTCTTCCTGGGAGAAGTGTCTATTCATATCCTCTTCCCATTTTTTTATTGGATTGTTTGTTTAAGCCAAATAATTTTTAACAATAAATTAAAATTGAATGGCAAACCATCTATAATGGGACAAAGGCAATCTTGCCAAAAAGTATGTTTTAGGAATAAAAGTGCAAAGAGGAGAAAACCTTAGATATTTTTAATAGATGTATAAAAAAAGGACTTAAAGAAGATAAAATAAAATAGAAATCCTTATTATTGTTAAAATGCACCTCTCTTGAAAATGAAAATTTTAAAATACAAAGACATTTATGCTTTAGAACAAGAAGTTAAAGAAGTTTTTTATAAAGATTTGGGGTTATTTTGCATACATATTGGGGTTATTATTTACATATATTCATATGTAATTATCTTATCTTCACTAATATGTTCTCTCACTCATTTATTCAATATAATTTATAGAGTACCATCTAGCCCAAGATATTTCTAAGTGATAGAGAAATAGAAGTGGAAAATGTACCTTTAAATACTCAGCATCAGGCCTGACCTGTGGTGGCTCAGTGGATAAAGCGTCAACCTGGAAATGCTGAGGTTGCCGGTTTGAAACCCTGGGCTTGCCTGGTCAAGGCACATATGGGAGGTGATGCTTGCTGCTCCTCCCCCCGTCTCTCTCTCTCCCTTTCTGTCTCTCTCTCCTCTCTAAAATGAATAAATAAAATTTAAAAATAAATAAATACTCAGCATCATACATAATATAACTTTTATAATTCAAAAATTTGATAACTGTCCTTAAAACTAACTTAAAAAGCCCTCTTAATGCCAACATAATTAGCAAATATCAAAGGTATAAAAACAATTTAATTGTTAGGTAGTTGAATCAGTTAATTACCTACAAGGGAGCTCCCATAAGACTATTTAATTGCCAGTGATTCTTCAGCTGGATTTCAATAGAGGGTGAGAATTAAAGTCAGTACAGTATTGTATTAGTTACCATTGCTGTGTAATAAATTATTCAAAATTTAGCAGCTTAAAATAGAAAATCTTTATTATCTTATAATTTGAAAGGTCAGTAATATCTCAGAAGGCTCATCACCTATAGATTCAGCTCAAAGTTGAGAATATCATTATCTATCTATCAAGTTCAAGAATGAATGAGTCTCTTCAAATAAAATTTCAAAATTATCATTTCATATATAGAATTCCTCTCAATCTGTACAACTATGAAATAAAAAGACAAGTTAGCTGATTTTAAGTAACCAACATTCCTAGTAAGATAGGCATATATAATATTATCAGTTATTGACATTAAATGGGGTGGGAGGCAGAAAAAAATCACTGGTCTAGAGTAATTTTTAAATCCAACCAGAGAGCCTGACCAGGTGGTGGCGCAGTGGATAGAGCGTCGGACTGGGATGCGGAAGGACCCAGGTTCGAGACCCCGAGGTCGCCAGCTTGAGCACGGGCTCATCTGGCTTGAGCAAAAGAGCTCACCAGCTTGGACCCAAGGTCGCTGGCTCCAGCAGGGGGTTACTCGGTCTGCTGAAGGCCCACGGTCAAGGCACATGTGAGAAAGCAATCAATGAACAACTAAGAAGTCGCAACGCGCACAACGAGAAACTGATGATTGATGCTTCTCATCTCTCTCCGTTCCTGTCTGTCTGTCCCTGTCTATCTCTGCCTCTGTAAAAAAAAAACAAAAAAAAAAAAAACAAAAAAAACAAAACCAGAGAAATGCTGGATGTTTCTTAAAGTTTTAAAAAATTTTGTTTTTGTTTTTTTTTTAATTTTTCCATTGATTCAGGAGAAAGGGAGAGAAAGGGAAGGAGAGAAGGGAAAGAGTAGGAGAGAAACAGCAAATCATTGTTCCACTTAGTTGTGCACTCATTAGTTGTTTATCATACGTGCCCTGACCAGAGGTCAAACCTGTCACCTCTGCAGGACAGGACAATGTTCTATCAACTGAGCCACCTGGCTAGGGCCTGGACGTCTCTTGATTAGATCTTGAGATAATTCTTCATGACTCTTAGTT